>NC_142525.1:29963216-30158216 GCF_964205215.1 Stylophora pistillata
GCATCAGCATTTGTGAGAAGAATTAAAAGCCTGAGCCAGAATATTCAATGCCATCGAAATAGCATTACATGTTACAATGCGGTAACCAAATCAAAATTCTATTTTACTTAATTAATTCTGAACATAGGAAGTGCTACAGACTCGCGAAAAATGTGCAGCTTCACCACAACTAATCATGGAACTCGCTCAATGGGACTCGATCTATGATATGTTTAACGAAGTCTGGTCAAACTGATCTATAACATAGTTAGCGATAACACGCCCTCAATGACTTCAGAGTTAGTTGTACGGCGCAACAGTCTGTATAATTTAAGAGGACATCACAAGGCCGTCGTTCCACGATTTTTCACTTATTTTATGAAAATTTCTGTTTGTTACAGAAGAGCTGTACCGCGGAATGGTGTCTCAGACTATTTTAATGATTCAGTATAGTTTTTAAAAACAATTTTATTCAAAGGCAAAATCTGACTCCACATTTAGGGAAATCAGATTTGCCATAAGTCGGTAATTAAGATTTTAAATTTTAAATTCTAAAGATGCCATGTATCTACTTAAAAGCGAAAGTCAGTCATTTTATATTTATTCACTTTAATAGTAGGGTAATTAGGTGGGTTAATTAGATACACCACCCAACAAGCATGTAATGCTTAAACGCCGACCTAGTTTTAAATATAAGATTTTACTTCACTTACCACTTCTGAGGGTGGTAAGTTACGAATAATTAAATATTAGTTGAAAGTTTTAAAACTGAAAGATATACATTACATGCAATCAACAAACCCTATGTGCTCGTGGTAAGCTGCACTGGGACATCGCACTGAAGTATGGTTGCCCCTTTGCGGTCACTGGACAAAGTGCGAATTGCGAACAATTGCTTTTATCAAAGTTCCCTGAATAATGGTATTTGTAGGAACACCATTATGGAAAGCTTGAGCCTGAGTATTTAATGCCATCAGAAAAAGCCTTACATGTAGGCTCAGTTGACAAATAAAGGGTTTCCTATTAACACATGCGTATTACCTTCTCTGCTAACTGCTGAAATGCCCAAATTTGCGCCTGCAATACAGTTTTTGGCGTTTAATTGACGAAGCAACTTGCACGTACGAACATGCGGTCACGTGATGGACCAATTTTCTCGGCTGGATTGGTTACCGTATGTGCTTTGCTCGCATTGCGCTGATACTTCCGCTGAACAAGAACAATTCTAGGGCATGGCGTAGACGTGCTCGGAATTTTTGTTGGCCGCGCATGCCAGAAGTAGCACCTTGCGGGTACAATTATACACTACCAAATTTTCTCGGCTTCATGGGTTACTACCACTTTTTTGATAAGTATGGGGCTTCCCTGCGCGCTACCAGCTCTGCTATTCGCCATTGGCTGCGTAAACCACTGCTTTTAACCCACTCCTTTCGTGCGCACTCAGTTATAGTTAATTACTGAGAGTAAGTCTGGGTGAGAATATGGTTGTAGACAAGCTGAGGCGTAGTCTAAAGTTTAACCTTCGTCATCAACAAATCTGAGCCACTTTATCAAGTTGATTCATCAGATGAACTGAATACGATTTTAGAACTAAACACCTTTCCCAGGACACGATAAAATCTCCAGCAAAGCAAATAGAAGGACATGCTTGATACCGTAATTCTAATTATCTCTGAGGTACTAACCAATCCGCGCCGGACGCTTGCACGCAGAAATTAAAAAAACCATGATTTCGTTGCTATCGGTGCAATGTTTCTCAGCACTGTCACTGACTCTTCTTTGATTCTCTTTGGGGTAATGCTCTCTCAATGCTCTCTCAATTTAAACATCCCGGTTAGCTCAATTGGTTAAAGCGCCGGATTGTGTTGTGCGGGAGGTCGATGGTTCGAGTCCCGGCCGGACCAATACTCATGGTCTTAAAATAACTGAGGATAATTTGCTACCTTTCTATAATAGATAGATATTGTAGTCTTCTCGGATAAGAACGAATAAACCGTAGGCCCCGTCTCCTGTAGAATTAGGGGTAGGAGACGTTAATTTCTCACGCACAAGATTACTGTGTGGTGTATGTCCTCCCCTGGGGTGGGATGGGCGGGTTTGCTGGGCCCGCAGTAATTGGCGCAAGCTGTTGCGGTGTCCCTGCCTGTCGGCGAAGCTAATAAACCAAACTAAAATAAACATCAATAAATAAACGGATGAATGAAATGAGTTAATAGCATTTATCAGAAGAAATGATTTTAAAAGGGAATAACTAGAAACGATAAAACCCCAAAAGGTGTGCCCACAGAAGGGCACACAATAGATATACAAGTACAGGGGTATATAGATACATGTACAAACAAACAAAGAAATTCATCTATAAAGATGGTGACGTGGACAAGCCAAAGGTGGCATCAAAAGAGACTTCACGTATACTTCAAAAATGACTGAGAAGAACCTAAGGCAATAAAATAACAAGGGAAAGCTACATCACATACAATGATTTCGTGGTCCACTCTTGTTCAGCTAATTGATTGTAAAGTGAAGCACTTTCTGAATAGTAAGGCAAATTCATAGAAATGTAAACAAAGATCAAGAAGCTATTTAAGGTCATGTTTTTTTTTTCTTCAGAAGCAGCCTTTGGTCAACAAAACGTGGTTTTCTGTGCATCGACGATGGCTCAAACTGGAAGGAAATTAGTCTGATCGGTGTTACAACGAAATGGACTGGATTATAGCGACTTAAAATTATATATCATAGAGCGCCTGTGCTGTGCATTTGCATAATGTGAAGAGCTAGTCTTCGTGATCCGCCTTCTCTTGAGTTTCTCAGAATTGTTGATTCTTAGTGAAGCACTATTATGTTAATTGTGTCACCTACTTTGTCTTATTTTATCAAAAGTCTTTTATCCTTGCCAGACGTGCATTCATTATTTAATATATTAGCCACTTGGCGCGACGTTTCTCATATTTAATCTCGATCGTTCTGTCCATTCTTTGTGGGTTAACCATTTACTGAAAGAAAGCAAGTTGAGTAAGTTGCTATTGAAATTCAAGCCAATTGGATACACTCTTGAGTCCCTTGAGTGACAAGGCGAAATCTAGCGACAAAGAATACAAAGGCCGTCTTTGATTTGAACCATCGATTGCGCTGATTTGAATATTCAAATCGAGTCTTGTTTATGATTATCATGGCGAGGAAGACGAGATGAATGCTCGGGTGCGGACAGATTGGCTTCTATATGGGGTGTATTTTCTTCATTAACAGAAGCGTTTTGGAAACCCTTCGCTCCTAGCAATGAGAGGTTCTTGTCAAGGAGGGCTTCATTCTTTCGTTCTTCTTTGTGTGATGGGATTTTTACTCCTTGAGAAACCGCCTGTCACGGGTAAGTAGGGGATGATTGCAAAATTGACGACACGAAGTCACGCTAACTTTACAAACTTATTCCATTAGACAATGATGAAACAGGAATTGGCAAAATGATGAATTGCCCTTAAGTCGATTGCTACACAGAAGCTATAAATGTATGGCAGTAAAAATACTGAAACCAAGAAAGCTTCAGCACACATGTTTTTGTTAATTGTGTGGGAAAAATTATCAGCCCTTAAACCACGCGAAATCCAAATTTCACCTTATTTAAACTCCTAGAAACATGCAACAGAACTGGAAAAAACTCCTTGAATCGCTTTATTAAGGACTATTTTGCTACTTTGCATTCAACAGTTGTTTAATTACAAAGTTTACCGCTGCGAGATCCACTGTCGGTATTCTCGTTCATTGACAAAAGATTATGCTCGCTGTACATAAATTTAGCATGTTTTGTAAACTGGAACATCGGCTAAATCAGTTGGTAACAAAATGGTGTACCACTTTTTACCGCAAGATGATCGCAGCATTTAACAAACAACAACAAATAAACTTCATTAGGCCGCTGATGTCTTGATTTTTGACTTCTCAAGCACAAGTTTGTTTTTCCCAGACATATTAGACAAGGTATAAATATTCGCAATCGCAGATTAATAATGCCGTCCTCAATTGTCGTTAGCGCAACGTGTTTCAGTCAACAGATAGTACTGAAAAATGCCTTTGCTGGTTTTCCTAGAGCAACTTTAAAATGGTAAAAGTTGTACAAAGCAACTATGCAATATCAAACCTCGAGTTTCCTTAGCGTCGGCCGTTGTTCAAAACTCTCTTTGACAAGGTTGATTACTTCTATTTTAATCCTCTCCTTTGATTTTTTTTTTTTTTTTCATAAAATAAAGATATTTCTTTTGCACCGTACCGCTTCACCCTAAAAACTTCTCTTCTAAGCTTCGAATAACGTTTTGCAAGTTTTTTAAGCATATCTAAGGGCAAACCGCAGGTTTATATTTCCACACGTTTCAACAAAATGCTAATCAAGCGTCTCTGGAAAAAAAAATTAAATCTAATTCAATTACCCTTTTAGTTTATGAAATGAAGCTTAAAGCCTTAGGATCATAAAATATTCAGTGTCTTAATAATTGCTGTTTATTTTTATTGTTAAATTCAGTTTGCTTGCCGTGTTTTGTAGATTCTTAGTATGAAAATAATGATAGTCACACTGAATTCAATAATCAAGTCTTTTAACTTGATTTGACTTTAGTTACCAATTTTGCTTCACCAAAAAGAGTAACTTCAACTCTGCTCTGTTAAATGCAGTATAATTTTTTGGAAAAAAAAAAAAAAAACACCAAATTGATTTCCGAAACTAAATTAGCAAAAGCTGCTTCATCGCTGAAAATGAAGATTTAAATTTCATTAATCGCCAGGTTTAACATAAGAGCATTTTATACCACTTCTCAGGCCATATGGAGATTCGAGGAAGTCTTCCTCAAACCCCTCTCACCCTTGAGATTGATTGGCATCTAATTTCCCCCTACTTTATGACCCCTGAAACACACATCCAGGTTACGAGAGTAGAGAAAATGATCACCAACTTAAGAAGCTCTTGATTGTTAAACAAATTCTCTTTGTCAGCACCTGAGGAAATGAATAGAGAACAGTACGGAGAATATATACACATGATGTTTGGGTGAAAAGACTGTCTAATGCACAGTATTTAATTCTCAGATGCTGAAATTGACATGTTGCGGAATGGCATCACCACAGTTGGTAAAACATTTCGAGTGGTGTGCACAGTAATTGGGGAAAGGTTCGTCGGGTGGTTCGATGTGAATGGACAACAGGTCACTGTGATTCCAGAACCGGATGAACTACCTGATGATAAGTACTACTTGCTTATTAGAGGAAACAGCTACACACTTGTGATCCAAAACGTTGTTGTTGCGGATGGAGGAAACTATACCTGTAGAGGAGAAAAGACTGTCAAAGAGTTTACTTTATATGTCGAATGTAGGTGTTTTTGATGCTCAGGTGTAAAAGAGCTACATTCTTAACAAGTTACATCTATGTTTTCAGAGTGCTTTAGATTGAGTGTCGTCAAACCAAAGAAACAACAGCCAATCAGAAGAGAGGAAAATACCTTTAAGAGCCAATGAGAACTCAAAGTTAAAACAACCAAACTTACAAGTCATGATTGGTTTTAATTTTGCATCTGATTGGTTGAGAGAGTAGCGCGAGTTTTCTCGACCAATCACAGAGAGGAGTAAAGCGAAACTAAATCAATCCCAGATTACTTTAGACACTTAATGGAAAATTGCTCAACTTTAACTAGTTTAACTTCAGTTTCAGTCATTTGGAGACAGCCCTACCAATTAACTAGACTTCTTTTCGCAATCCGCTCGAGTAGAATACAGAGACGAGTTTAGGTACAGCTTTAGTGATTTCTGAAATGGGGAGTGGGACTTTGAAAGCCAAGTAAACGATTGAGTTACTCTTCCCATCACTAGCTTAAGCTAAGATCGACTTGATTCTTGTTGTCATTTGGAATCTTAACATTTCATTTTTAAGACAACTCTTCAATCTGACTCAAAACTTCTAAATGTCACAATGATACGGTAACATAGACATGACGTGGATAGGTAAGAAGTCAATTTGTACTTCATTGTAGTAATATATTTTTAAGTCTTTTATTATTTATTCTTTCCTATATCTACTCATTTCTTTTTTGTCCTCTTTTCTCTCAGTTTTTGTCACTCAGTTTCCCCCGGATCAAAGTCTCTTCGTTGGAAAGGCAGAAATTATTCAATGTTCCGCCGACGGCTATCCTAAGCCAACTTTCAAATGGTACAAAAATAGGAAGCTGATCAACTTATCCGATCCTCGCTTCACTCGTCTGTCCAACGGCTCTCTGCTGATTGATCCAGTTCACGAATTGGACAGAGATGAGTACATCTGCCTCATTGAACAGTTGGGGGCAGGTACAGACCAGGGAACAAATCTACGAGAGGAGAAGAAAGTAATCCAGGTCACTGTCCACGGTACGTTTCTCCTGCAAAGCGAACTTGACTTGCTTGTCTGTTGGGAAATGTCAGCACGAGGTTCTTCGTGCAAACTGCAGTAAAAGGCCATGAATTGATAAAAAATACTCGTGTCTTAGGAATGTGCGTTCATTAATAGAGAAGTTTTGAAGAGACTTCCATAAAACCAATATCAAAATGATCAAACCAGCCAATCATAACAAAGCTTTGCGTCATCATCAGCCAATGAGGACTCAAAATGAAAAGAGGCGAACTATGAAAAGCGGGAAACCCGGGCGACCAAGTCTCGTGTCTCATCGGTCTAGAGTCTAGGTGCGAGTTTTCAAAACCAATCACCGACCGAAGTAAGGCAAAAACAAAGAAATCCCACATCACTTCTGACATGCAATTGAAAATTGCATCAACTGATATCCCTTTAATTTCTGGCCAGTAACTGTACTAGCATGTTGCTTCTTTGACGATTCAGTTTTCAGCTGGGTATGAAAGGCAATTTGGTTATTCTTTGTTTTGGTTCCTCTTTGATGCTTTTTGATTGTCTAAAAGCTCAAAACTTTACTTGCTTTCAAGGGTTTCTCTACTGAGGACCGCTTTGCACATTGGAACAACTTACTTAAAGTAAATCTTTTTCTCTAACAGGTCCGCCACGTATCAACCTCGAAAAATCCTCGTCCTCCACTCTCTATTCGTTCGTTGGTAACCCTTCTCCAGTGACAATAAAGTGCCTGTGGTGGGGATATCCAGTCCCTGATATTGGCATAAAAAAGGATAACAAAGAGTTACCAAGTGAAGATGTACAAACTGTGCCGCCACGCCTAGAGGCTACTGTAACTGTACAAAGCGATGAGGATTTTACAACCTACACATGTCACGCGACCAATGTGTATGGCTCAGCGTCCTATGACGTCGCCATCAATAAAGCCGGTAAGTGGTGTTATCCAATGGGACTGGAGAGTTGGGTTGGTTTGTCAGTTGAGGCTCCCTTAATGAGATCTGCCTTGGAGTTTGAATGTCTCGTACCCGCTGTATACGTAGAACAATAAACCAAAAGTGTTTTACTTTTTTGGTTTGTCTGTCGTTTTTAACTCTTCCATTTTTTTATTTATATTAGGAAAACCCAGCCCTCCAACAAACATCACGTTCGTTACCACATGCGATCATTTAACAGTGTCCTGGAACGAACCACAATCCGACGGAGGTTTGCCATTAATGCATTACACCATAGAGCTAAAGGATGCCGGGAACTCGCTGGATGTCGTGTATGTCGGTGTACAAACTACAAGGTTTACCTTCACAAACCAAGAGGGCGTGAGACCGAGGACGCAGTATGACGTCACATTACAGGCTTACAACCAACTTAATGATGGAAATAAAGGAGAGAGTGATGTTATGTCTGCTTACTGTGAGTAATACAATGACATCTCCTTTTAAATAAAACCATGAAACTACGTTTGTATTTTGATGTTCAGGCTAAATTTTGCCTGTTTGTTCCTAAAATTTGTTTTTATCTTCGCTATCCTCAGTAATCTTAAAAGGTCTGAGTAGGGTTAATCGTTAGCCGCTTAAGTTTAGCCATTGAGCGTAAAAATTGAAAAGTTTTAACTGTTATTCGGAAAAAGAGTTAATCATAAAAATTTTTCTTTTAATCTTTTAACTGTTAGCTGTAATATGGCCAAACTTTTAACCTTAGACGTAAAAGTCGTCACCCCTTTGTGACCCTCTTCTTAGTTTGGTGTCTGACCGAACTACTGTTTGCAGTTTTATTCAAGATAAAGGTTTTGTCTTACCTCTCATGAAAATAATGATCACAACAGAGAGAAGTAATAGTTCTTTTGATGGGTACCTACAGCACAGGGGCCATTTTTGTGAGCGGGTTTCGAGAAACGCCTTAACAGAAAGTGAATAAGAGAATCAACTAGAAGGAGTAACGATAAAACGAAAGAGCCGAGCCGTCAAAATTCTCTTCTTTAAACCGAGACCATATTGAAACACTAAGCACATTGACCATTTTTATCTTGTATCTCACCATCAGGTCCTCCGAGAGGATCATTCAACATAACTAACACAGAGACATGGTTAAACTCCACCAGCTTCATACTAAAATGGACTCGCCCACCCCTGGACGGGGGTGATCCTGTTCTGATTTACGACATCGAGTATAGCAAGGCCGACGCCAATGGAAAATTTGTTCACTGGAACTCACGGAAGGGTATTGGTGATCAAGAGTACAACGTGACGGGCCTACGAGGAGGGTCTAGGTACGAGTTTAGGGTATTCGTGTCCAACGTCGCTGGGAGGAAAAGAGAGCCGGCGAGGAAGGAATTTAATGTATACAGTGGTGTTGGAGGAGGACCTGATCCAGGTAAAAACATATAAGGTTTGATTGTAATAGGGAAAGTTATAAGTAATTCACGCCTGTATTATGTTGAGGGGTTTCTTCTGTGACACCATTACAAAAACTTTAGGCGGCTCTGAATCGCCCTTTGGTGGACATAAGTTATCGGCGCTTTATGGATAAGAAGGAAAACTTAAAGAAAATTAGGGTGTGTGTTGGGGGGGGGGGAGGGCAAATTTTCAAGCTCTGTGGCTTTCTCTGGAATCTCTTACATTCGGTAAAACATTGGAAGATCGGGCAAAGACATTTTTATCGGGGCTACTCGCAGTAATTATGTTTCACTCGTAATCGTGTGCTTTCTTGAATTCTGAGTTTGAGTGTTGTCCATTTCCACTCCCTGCTCATAACTGTTGTATTAGTCCGTTTACAGAGCAAGATTTTCAGACTTAACCCTGACTCTTATCCAACAACACCAGGTTTTGCGGCTCAGCGGTGGTGACTAGTGGTGGATATATTTAATTCGCCGCTTAACGGCTCGATAAATATCCACAACTAGCCTCCCTAACTTCAGTACGGAGTTGTTAAAATATGTACCTCTTTCCCTCCTCCAAGGTACAGCCATAACACCCACCCAGCCTGTCCTTGTGTATGATATCTCAGTCAACTGCACGTCATCTTATATGCAAGTCGACTTTGCCCTGAAATCTTCTTATCTCGATGTTGAGACTTTTCGCTTTGAAAACAAATCCTGCGGTCCTCTCACCGTCAGTTCTACGCACGTTTCCATGAGAACACCACTGGACGCTTGCGGAACCACAAGTCGGCAAAGCGAGGAATCCATGATTTATTTTAACAAAGTTGTAGCGGAAACCAAAGATCAAAAAACTGTGTACGTTGTCGAATTTCCGTTCTCGTGCACATACAACAGGCAAGATACTATCGGAATTCCAAGTTTTCAACCAAGAAAAAAGATCACCTTTTTTGAAGGTAAATTTTGCTACAAATCCAATATCTGAGCAGCTACACACCCACCCCTCCCCCAAACTAACAACAGTCCCCTGTAACAAGTGAGGGTGAATAAAATGTTGGTTTAGGGGAGGGGTAGGTGCGAAGCTACGCAGACATTCAAACTAAATTTGTTTGTATTTGTGAGCCAAAGTGCCCAACGATAAAGTCGAGAATAGAATGTGTGATACAGAGTTATACCTGTCTTAGCAAAATCTACTGTAACAGTTAAGTTTTGAAAACAAACGGACAAAGTTTCTCTTAAGATTAGTGAACAGATGTTTGAAGAGTAGTACTTTACCGTCGGGATCATCATATCACTAACACGCTTTTTTGATCACGCCAGAGGATCACACACTCTCACTTAATCATCAATTTAAGAGTTTAACGTGCGCACTTTTTAAAGGCAAAATGTCAGTAAAGCAAAGCAAAGAAGGTCAATGTAGAACTTAGTAGGTTATTCCCCTTTATCGTTTTTAGAGGGGTATGGTAACTTCTCATTTGAGATGGGTTTGTATCAGAGTGCCGAGTACTTGAAACCGTATGATGTATCGGAATACCCGGTGACCATCGACCCATTCGGTCAACTATACTGTCAAGCAAAATTGGAAACCTCGGACCCAGACCTCATCCTCCGTGCTGACCTGTGTGTGGCCACACCTACTATGGACCCGTCACACAGCGTACGATATAAGTTTATAGAAAACGGGTGAGTATTTTGTTAACTGGACGAAAGTGAAACATCATCTAAAATAGACTTATTAAAAGCCTCAAATACGCATCATCTTTCTTGATCATCAGCCAATTTCTTGTTCTTTCCATATGATTATTCGTTCGAACTCAGAGCTTTTGTAGTACTTTACGTTCAAAACCATCTGGTCCACATTTTGAAAGCTAGGTTTGCGGTAAAAAATTGTCTATTCTGATATAATCATACAGGGGGGCTATGAGGGTATCAGTGCGGAAAGTACGTCTTCAAACATTGGACTAGCGGTAACGGAGAGATGGGTAATTTGGAGTTTCGCGAGGAGTTGATCCGTTTAAACGTAACACAATCAAGCCAATCAGTGGAGTGTCACTGTAAACAGTGCTTGTAATCTTAGAAGCGGATTCATAATTTTTTTTCTTTTATGTTGATTTTAATTGGTAAGCGAAGTGATGGTGAACGGAAACTTATGCCCCCCCTTAATTCTCCAAACTTTTAGCAGAACATTTTTTCGCGAAAGGTATCAGGCTGCATTATTTTCATCTTTCTTTTCGCTCGCTTGACGGACTAAACTCATTTAAAAAAATAAGTGAATGAAAGCAAACCATGATGTCAATCCCCTAAAATATATTGTTGTTGTCCTTTCCAGTTGCCCCACAGATAATGGGACCGACTACACCCACACTTTGACAGACACGCAGCGTTTTCAGCTTGTGCCATTTCGTTGGATTGCAAACTACACTGTGGTTTATCTTCACTGTTATGTCATCGTCTGTCACAAGGAAGGAAATTCACGGTGCAACAAAGGATGTCAGCCATCAGACCTTCGGCGCGAGAGGAGCGCTGGGGACGAAGAAGAACATCGCATCACCCTCGGTCCCGTCATGCTTCGCAAAACTCTTCAACCCCAATCCTCTAACGTATTTGAAGGTAATCTTGTCTGTTGTCGTTGCTCTTTTTGTTTATTTATTATTATTTTTTAAAATACTCATATTCTCCACATTGTTCTATTTACGTTCTCAATGGTACTGACTAGGAGAGTTGGTGTAGTGATCTCGAGCTTTTGAAATTGGCGATCATTTCCAACCAAAGGGAAAAGGCCCTGGGAACGAGGTTGGATCATTTCCTTTATTCTCGTGACCTTTACATTTGTTTCGATGGTGATACTGTAAGGAGAAATAAGAAGTCAGTCACTCATGAGAGATAAAGGGTTAATACTTGTTTTTGTTTTCGCGTTGTTTGTCCCCAACTTACCAATAGCAAAAAAATTGATGACGACATTCATGAAAATGTGTAAAGGGATATCTTTACAGAGGCTTGTACGAATTCACTAATGCAAAAAGAGTGGAGCATTAGGCGGCTGGAGTTATGCTTCTCTCTCAGCTTATCTAGCCTGTTCCAGGCATTTATTTAGTAAAACAAAGCGCGATAGAAGCGCAGGAGTGAAGACCGTGGGAGGCTTGGGTTGATTCGCGTTCTCCACGCGACCCTACTCAGAGCCCCCTCGTTTATGTTTTGCCGCTGATGTCACGCAGTTGACTGTATTTCGCTCTTTTTTACCAACTGAACGCATGGAACAGTTTGTCACACTGACATGGTTGTTACAGATATTTAGCGTTGCGTTACGCATTAGGGCACATCACGTAGTTACATCATATGACTTTGGTGTGTAGGTCTCGGTTCGAGGAGTTTTTGTGGACTTGAAACGTAACTGGAGATTGGTTTTTGTTTCTTTAATTTTTCTGTTAAACCTGCTTTAATTTTTATCATTAAACGAAATATAGTTTACAATGGTTGTGGTACAAAATGTACTGAGTACATAGTTCATGAAACTGGTCTGGATTGGAGCATTGATGTATTCATTCGACAACACTCTCTTTGAAGCGTTTGTCCAGTAACACATTCTTTATCTGGTCTGCAGATCCCGTAGGTAAATCAACCAACGGTTCCAGCTTCCCTTTATGGGTAATAATTCTTCTTATTTGTGGGACACTGGTCGGAGTTGGTTTGATACTCATCGGCAGTGTACAGCTCTACTGGTTAATGGCTGTAAAATCTCAAAATGGGGAAGCCACTGACGGAGGGAGACATTCAGAAGAGATGGAACTTTTCTGCTCCGAAAACGTTTAGGTTGTCTTCCGTAATCAAAAGTTTTTTATTGTAATATAGACATAGAGGGGTAGGGAGATTTAAGATAAAAAACGATTTCAAGAAACTGCCAGAGCGCAAAAGTGGGAAAAAGAGTAAATTAAATCGGGTTTAATAAGTAAAACTTAGTAGACCTGGCTCAGGTTGTTCGAAGTTCGGATAACGCTGTTCACCAGATACATTGCTTTTCGGTGGATAACGCGATACAGTTTTGCTACCATCTATCTACTGGTTAGCGATTTATCCGTTGGATAGCATTATCTACTCTTTATACAACTGGGCCCTGCTTTGAATACTGCCTCTTGGGCAGAAGCAGTTGCGTCTTCTCGGAAAGGCGTATGACAATGCGTGATAACTGGATTGCAAAAAAAAACAAAACAAAACAAAAAAAATACAAAAAACAAAAAACAAGCCAATGATACAATGCGCACCGCAATCCAAGAAAAGGAGATCGAGGAAAACCTCAGGTACGATGATCTACCGCTGTTTCGTAAAGCAGCCCACAGTCGTCCTGAATACCAGACTCAGAGAGAGAGAGAGAGAGAGAGAGAGAGAGAGAGAGAGAGAGAGAGAGAGAAAGAGAGAGAGAGAGAGAGGGGGGGGCATGGACCGAGTCTAGAAGCCCTTAGTGAACTGGAGACTAAATAGCATTAAACGAGAATAAAACCCGTCTAAAACGTAAATAAAATGTTTCGTTCGTTGAGGAAAATATTTAGATGCATCCTGGAAGCTCTATAAGCGCTTTTGCATGATTCTATATACTGCTTTTCGTTCATAAACGAGTCAAATTAGGCGAGCAACTTTAATTTGGCCTGTTAAACAGAACATTTGAATATAGGTTGTGACTTAAATGGATACTCCAAAATCAGTTTTCCGAGTAAGGTCTGGAACTGAATAATTTATTACTTCATTATCTACCGAAAAATAAATCATTCAGTTCCAGTCCTTACTCGGAAACCTGATTTTGGAGTATCTATTTCAGTCACAACCTTTGAATATATGCTAGTTCAATTTCCGTGCGTTTCCGTCCAGTGAACTAGGTTTTGTTTTCCCTAATACAATCGTGCAAATTTCAATAAATGGAATTTATTCTTTTCTGCCCTGAGAATGACGTTTCTTGTTAAACTTCGCCAGCATCTACTTTCCTTATTGCATGGGGAAGGGGTACGTTATCTTTGTGTGAACAGTGTAGTCCCCAGTTCCTCCCTGCTAGCAAAAAGAGAGATCCTGAAAACGATGTTGATGCGAAGAAGTGGATACGAAACCTCCTGGAGAGAGAATTACGGAATATCACTAAAAGTGTCCCAAATCGCCAAATCCTAAGGGCTTTGAGAGGGAATAAAAACTCATCGGAAAAGACAAACTTTGTGCACAACAAAAGTTCACTTTCTACCTTCCCCCGCCCTTAGAAGCTTTTCAGTAAATCATTAAAGATTCTCCTTCGACTATGTAATAAAGTCAAGCTACCATGTCCACTTAATGTTAACCCTTAAACTCCCATATGTAATCAAAACAGAATTTCTTCTGACAATATTAATACAACATCGAGAAGACAAGGGACAAGAATAAAGGAAAATGTCAAAAAGGGGATCATTGGTTAATCCAAGGCACTAGGGAAAATTATTCATGAGATCTCGCGTGTGAAAGAGTTAGGGTGACGCATGATATCCTTAAGTCCATCATGGCGAAATTTTTAACAATTTTATTTTATTTCTCCTCAACCGTGGAAGTTAATTACGTACTGCATTGTATTTTATACATGACATTAGAAAAAAAAGTTAAAGCAGCGTTTTACTCGTAAGTCCAGTTGTATAAAGGGCGGATAATGCTATAAACCGATGAACCTGCCCTCCAGCAGATAAGTGTTCACAAAATGTGCTGTGCTATTCAGCGGACTGCGATTGGTCCAGCGGATAGCGTTACCCACCGGTAGGTACGTGGTGAAATCCTTAATGTATGTATCTGTATGCAAATGACCATGTATTCCCACATGTTCTTATGTATCGATACATACATTAAGGATTTCACCAAGTACCTACCTATCCACCCTTTGAACAATTGGGCCCTGTTGGATAAAAAAAGATAGTTTAAAAGCGAAAGTTTCATGGCGTTTTTTTTGCTTTTTGTCGCGTGTCCTAACGGGACATTGATATATTGAGTGACAAAAGTTAAGAAGACGCTTGTTGGCGCACGTCTCAAAGAACATTGTACAAAAAGAGAGAAAAGAGCGGGTTCACATCGAATTCTTGTCGTAAAACCAAAAAAAGTATAATTAAAAAATAAAAAATTACGAAACGAGAAAATTAATCTAAAAGCCCTCAACAATCTATTATCACTACATACTGCGGAAACATTAAATTAACTATTTTTTTTTACCAATTTTACCTACATTTTGTCATATAAAATACGTACAATTCATCTAATCTAACTGTATGCAGAAATTCTATGGAGCTGAAGACTGAAATGCGAGGCCTATTATTAAGACAAATCTAATTCTTCTTTACAAACCATTCCAATATCGTCTAAGAATGGTTATTGTCATTACCTTCCTGTTTTTTTTTCCCTTAATGCGTGCGTAAATATAAACACAAAGACTCGAGCTTGTAAGAGAGGGTAAAGAAGAAATGCCTCGTGTACAAGAAAGAGGGATCATTTGAGCGTGATTTGGCGAGTAACGCAGGTAGCCAATGGACAAAGGCGCTGCTCAAGTCATGCTTCGATAATTGTCTTCATTATAAAAATTACAAAGTACTCCCTCGACACAACCAAGTAAACCGTTTCAAAAACGCCTCTCAACCCTAAATGGGTGGGAAACTAGGCTAAGACTTAAGAACTCGCGTTATCACGCACAAATCATTCAGCACGAGCCTCGATTACACTTTCGCTCCAAAAGATATTACGTTATTGCAGAGGCGCATGCACAGTATTGTGACAGAACCCCAAGCAGAATTCTAGAGCCATCTTTCGAAGTTCACACGCTAGGCTGCCTAGTAAGCCAATGACTGGGTTGATAATGTACATTGGCCGCCGTAGAGGGTGGCCAATGTACATTTTCACTTAAGCGGATTAAACCAAACAATCTTAGAGTACACCTTCCGACGCAGCACCGCAGTTTCTATAGAACCTTACCCCCTTCACTCAATGCCTGGGTTTTCTAAAAATCTCACCGACCAAAGAAAGACAGGTCCAGGCTCACGATCGCACTCTTTACCTGTGAACCGAGACAACTCGGTTCGAGTATGATGGTTGCTGTATAAATCATTACAATCGATTATTAACAAACGTGCTACAAAATTTCTACTGTCTTTACAAAGTCCTCTTGCGGAATGTTTCTTCCGTTGAACCATCACTTGTCGGCGTTATAGATGTCAGAGAAAAAGATAAATCCCTCCCAGAAAGATTGAAAGAAACGCTCTGGACACGAGGCGTGATTGTGAAGATCTCGCTGAAAAAAAGAACAAGGGTGAACGGTTAAAACACGTACACATTCAATCCCTACCTCATTGGTGGTACTTGCAAGGTTAAGACATTCTTTAGCGACAGGGATATACAAGTTTACTCAGAAGTAGCGGAAAAAATACGTACCCTAAGCGACGCTAAGGATACACAACAAAACGACTAGGAAACATTTTGATGCCTTCTGCGTTCTATTGATGTAAAGTCGCATCGCAAAATGGAATACATTTGTTTTATACGATGAAAAAGCAACTTGTTGTATAAACAATGGGCTCCATTTGGCGCGAAAAATTGCTCAGATATGTGTTCGCTGACATTAATTGTTCCAAGATGAGAACAGTATTCCGAGAGCGAAGCTCGAGGAAACCTGTGAGGCTATGAAGTTTATTATGCTTCAATTAGTTTTGCAATACGCGGGAAAGAAGTTAACTGACAGCTTACTGCGTACTACGTGGGATGTGTACTTTTAAGTGTTCTTTGTAAACATGATCAAAACCCTTACGGTATATCTTCGCTTATAACCCACCCATTAATTTTGGAGCGATTTTATTAGTTACTTTACGTCACGTGGTGCAAAATCACTGGACAGTTATCACGCAATAACCCCCGTCCGCGTCGATATTTGTCCTCCGATTTTTTCCCATGAAAAAGAAACATAGTCAACACAAGAGTTTCAACTTTTCCGTTCTCCTATTTACATGGAAGGAAACCAAACTCGGATGTAATTTCTTTTTCAGTCCTCATGGTGACAATTGAAATGATTTGATATTTTCTGAGACTGATAAACATTTCCTTCTAGTCAAGTTTTTGAACAGCACGTCGGAAAATGTGAACCAAAACCGCCAAGTTTACGAGTTTTTGATCTAAGGGGCGTTACGAGAGTTAATTTCAAATAACAGCTTGTCAAGTTTTGGTCCAACCGCACCGAGAATAAAGTTATTTCAACCAATCAAATGTACTTGCTTGCTTGCGTCAATCACGCGCATTCCCCATCAGATCACCACTGGATTTTTTTATGTGTTTACGCGCAGTTTAATTGCGATGTGAAAATTAATGGGAGGGTTAATAAATAAATAAATAAATAAATTCCGTTCTGGCTTGCTGGTATGTCGGCTGATAATGTCCTTGGCTGAGAGATTGTCCTCAAAATTTCATACTTGCTCTCGAAGCTTCGCTTCTCGGTCAAATATTAATTTTTCGGACAATCTCTCAGCCGCGGACATTATCAGCGACATACCAGCCGCCCGAAGGGGTTTATTTACTAAATATTTCCCGGTTTTAGCTGGGGCATATTCGGTCCCACAAAGCATTTCGACCAATTGCGCGCGAGCAAAATATTCGATGTATTATAAACTTCAAAAGATTATAAGCAAGAACCAACCAAAATGTGCGTTCAATTCAGCTCATCATATAAATTACCACAGTTAACTGAGTCAAATTTTACCTCCAGGATAGTTTGTATCGAAGTACCTCTCCACCTTCTCGCTCTCACCCCCTTTATTTATGGCAATCAGAACGAATTTGTATTTCTCTTTGTTATCCAGTTGGCTGATTTCCGCCTCTTCCTTGTCGGTTTCGATCGTTTTCCAGGGTCCATCGCTTCCCTTCCTCTCAACACGGTACTGCAGTTTATATCTAATGTTTCCGTCGCCCCCGTCGTCCTCTGGCTGCCGCCACTTTAATGTGAACTTGTCCTTAGTTAGGAGAGTGTTCTTGGGCGAGTAGATGATTGGTCGACCAGGAGCGCCTAAAGAATGGAGACAAAATGGCGGTGTTTTAGAATTTCGGTAGCAAAATATGGAAGAAAGGACGTCTCTTCTGATAAGGTAAGGGTATTTTTTGAAAAATCCATTTAGCATTAAGACATTAACCCATTAACGTCCAGTGCGCCCGTATGCGCCCATGGGGACCCACACCCTTTCTACGCCATGTGACGTCATCAATTTTAACTCTGGAGCACGAATTCGAGCATGTACTTGAACGGGTTGAAAATATCTTGCAGACGATACCAGAATGAGCGCAATTGAGTGGAGGAGATTGGAGAAATAGCCAAAAAACCGTGTCACTTTGACTGGAAAATCTGCACGAAGATCGTGTTTCACTACCCACCTACCTTTCCGAGCATGTGCTTTGAAAATAATGAGTAGTTTCTGAAAAATCTCTACACCAAAATGAAGCCTACTCAATTTCCAGCAAGTGAGGAGAAACTTTAGGCAAGGAGAGGGGAAAAAAAGGGCAGGAGAAAGAGAGAAAAGTAGAAGTCGTAAGTGGGGCGTGACTTTTCAACCCAAAAACTATGTCCAAATTTTGCTCTCTGCGCGTGCCCGAGATTTTCAGGCCGCCATTTTGCATTTGGATCGAAAGGCCGTCGAGTGCACGAGCTGTCAAGTGGTTTTTGGTAAGTTCGAGCTTTTAAAACCCCAACAGTGACCCGAAATCTGCTGGACTAGCTTCAAAACACAGTTTCCACAAAAGCTGCGGCCGTTAATGGGTTAAGAAACAATCTGGGTGACTTTTGTATAAGGAAAAATTGGCCCGAGCTAAGAGCTGGTCAAAGTCAGTTTGATCATCAAGATTTGTTGGCATTGAACTCACATAGACTTTTATATTCCTTCAAGCTGTCAATCGGCTCCAAGACCTATTTCTTTAACGAGCCTGATGAGCTGGACTTCAATCTTGACGCCAATTCTCTTTCGCAATGACAATGATTTACAAGGAGGAAAGTTTATCCGGCTGGGAAAGTGACTCTACCATCATGAAAGGGCGCGACCCCCCTGGCTGGGTCACCCTTTTTTAATGGTAGGGTCACCATAAGCTGATGCTTGTGATTAAATTTATCTCTTATGCTGTACCGGAAGCTTGTGCCACTGGTGTTAGGTGGCTTGAACTTCTTTCCCCACGAATGGAACTCTTTGCTTTAGTTCATACGAAATATGACAGATTCTAACTTCACAGCTTGGGAGAGCTGACAAAACCCTTCTGTGACTGACTAGTCAAAAAAGCTACAGGGAAAATACTTTTATTATTAGTAATGCTGCTTATGTTGTTGAACAAGGTGTTGCCAATTTCTGGTCTATGAATGAAACTGTTTATTGTGGTTCGTTTAAAATATGCAAGACACCAACTCTTAAAAGTGCAGAAAATGTGATGAGATCCTGGTGTGTGGCCATGCATACGAAAACTAAATGTAATGGGCTATATTTTCATGTGATATTTTTAATCATGCTTCCAAGGGGAAAGTCCAATTTTCCAACCCTTTCAGCCTTAACCCTTTGAGTGACCAACTATGAGAGCTCTTGATTGTTACTGAAACAAATTCTCTTTGTCAATACCTTGAGAAATGTATAGAGAACAGTATGGAGAAGATGCAGATTGATCTTAGCGTGTAAAGGGTTAAGAATATTTCTGAAAACCCACTTTAAGATCATTAAATTAAAGTTACAAAGCAGAACTTTATAGTCCTAAACCAGAAGCAGCAAAATTTTCTAACCCTTGAGATCAAGTTTGTAGGTTTGAAGAGGCAACAATGACTGAAGTCTACTCACAGAATTGGGTAGTCTTTGTTTCCACGCTACTTGTGTCTCCCCAATCAGCCTTGTTGGTAGCTCTCACATCAATTTTGTAAGCAGTGTTTCTTTCAAGGTTTTTGATAGTATATGTTGTAGAATCACTATCAATGTTACGTGTTGTGCTTTTGTAATTCAAAACATATTTGTTGACGGGCATACCACCATTTTCACTGGGTGGAGTCCAAGTAAGTTTGATACTGTTACAGGTTGAAGTGAGTTTAAGATTTTGGACCTGACCTGGCTTTTCTGAAAAGCAAGACAAAAAAGTTACAAGAAACTCATTCTTACTTAACACCCTTGCTATTGTGTAGCGACTAGCATCTAATTTATCTTGACAGTGTTGTTACCACTTCATCAAGCATTAAGGTCAAAAGAATGAAAAAAAATAACCACCAAATACACGAGGGTTACAATTGTTAAAGAAATTCTCCTTGACCACTCTAGGGGACAGTATAAAAAACAGTAATGATAATTTTGCCTGCTGATATTAAGATACATAGGGTCAAGATCTGATTAGTGATTCACACTTCATGTTGCCAAAGAATTTCATTGAGAAAGTGGCTTATTAATGAGAAATTTATCAAACTAGCTTGTGTAAAGTGGATTTTTCCAAAGACCTTCAAAGATGTCCAAAATACTTTTGGAAATTTCAGAAAGGCAGACGAGGTATATTATCGGCAACTGCCTCTACAGTAACATATGGATATTTCATGAAGCCACACATTGCATTGTACACTGGCAAGTGTTCTCAGTGACATTCAACAAAATTTCTTACTTGCTGTTTCCAGTTTCACAGTTTTATTGGTCCATCCAAACTTATTTTTTGCAGAACACTTGTAATCACCAAAGTACTTGATTGCATTTGTAATAATCTTGAACTCTGCTTTGCCAGTGCCATTGGACTTCAACTTTCCACCAAAGGTCATTCTTACCCAGGGTTTAGGATACCCATCATACTCGCAGCGTATGTACGTTGGATCACTGTTCCCCACATAAGAGAACACAGGGCTAGGTGAGGCCATCTCATCATAAATAGGTTTAGCTACAAGGGAAGATAATACATTACTAATGGCAATATGGCTGGGTGAAATCCAACTTGATTTGTGATTGCAGAAGTGATGAGCATGAGTGCCATATTTGCTTGAATAAGCACCCACACTCTAAATGCCCCCCCCTCCAATAAGCACCTGCCCCTCAGGCCACACTGTCAAACAACCACCGCTCTCCAATTAATTCAATAGTTTTATAATGGAAGCCTAGAAGTCTGTTGGCATCTGATCTCCAAACTCAAACTTTCATGCATAAATTATTGAATCATATGAATGATACATAAAAATTGGTGAGTTGATTAACTCCCTTGAAAACAAAAGTTTGAATGGTGCCCTTCGACTGACTGGGTTTGTCATATTTAAGTGAGGACAATACTTCTAGTCTGAGCATGGTTTTCTTGCCCATTGATCTATTACAGAAAAGTGAGTCTGACTTAAAAACAACAAAAAAAAAAAAACAAAATTCAAGTAAAAGAGTGTCCATCTCAAATTTACATGAATTCACATATGGGGAAGCCTTTTTGGCTCGTACTTAACCTAAAAGATGCAGTCTTAAGTGTACTAGAATCAAATTGGCATAAACTTGTCCTGAATTACTCACATTCAACATTTATTGTTTTGTTCAGTTTTTTGATAATTTGATTTCCATCGCGGTCCTGAGCATAGTTCTGTGCTTCACATGTGTAAACTCCACCATCACCCATTTGAATTTCTTTGAACTCAATCATACTTTGACCAGCAGTTTGCTACACAAAAACAAGAAATACACATCCTTCTTGAAACATTTCTCAACAGTGTTTTTTGTATGGCTTATTAAAAATCAACAGATTTCAATGGTATTAATCCCAACTGACAGTAGGCTACCCACTTTCCTGTCACAAAACTTGGTCTAGGAAGAAAGTAGCTGTAGTATAGGGATTAAAAATGCCATCACTATGGTTTCAGCATAGTTCTTCAACTGTATGAAGCATGATTACAGTTCTTGACTTGACCACTGAAAATTTCTGACTGAAAAAATATGATGATGATCGACTTTTTCTGACTCTTTACTCACAGAGACAACTGAACAACTGTTATCTTCTGGAAAGGTTCTGTGCTTGGTTCATGATACAGAACCACCTCTAATATCAATCATATTTAAAATGTAAAAAACCAACAATACCAAAACCTCCTCAGCCCCTTAGTTTCCAAGATCTGATTATGAATTCTCCCCTCTAGCTGCTACACATTTCCTTGTAAATTGGTTATGAGAATTTGGTGTTCAATCAAGGTAACAACTTGTACATGATAAGTTTGAGTATTCTCATTAGCTGTTTGCTGGATAATGTATGGATATTAGAGGGAGAAGTTACAAGTTAATCACTTCTGGAAGTGGGTTAACTCACAGGGCTCTCAGAAAAAGCTAGTGACTCATGGAATTCTGCTGACTGTTCAGTTACATTGATATGTACATATGTTAGTTGACTGTTCCCCATGGGGGCTTTTCTGGGCCAATTCCCACCCATCCCACCCCAGGGGAGGACATCCACAACACAGTAATCTCGTGTGTAGGAAATTAACGCCTCCTACCCGTAACCCTGCAGGAGACAGGGCCTACGGTTCATTCGTCCTTATCCGAGAAGACTAGAATATCTATCCATTTCTTGATTATAGAAACTTAGCAAATTCTCCTCACTTATTTTAAGACCATGAGTATTGGTCTGGCTGGGGCTCGAACCCTCGACCTCCCGCACAACACAATCCAGTGCTCTAACCAATTGAGCTAACTGGGAGGCAGTTAAAGGTACCCACCAGAAGTGTTGCAAAATTCCTCTTTGAATTCAAAGAGAAACAAAGATGTAAAAGTAAATGATCACTACTAGTCTGTGGCTAGTTGACTACCCAAAGCGTTGAGCCCTGAAATCACAACAAAATAACATGGTTCTCAAACCAGTAATCTAATGATCAAGGATGCTTGAAAGCATAACTTTTACCACAATACATGTCATATGTGAATGGCTTGACAGATGCATATATCAAGCTTTCAACTGGTTTGGTTCACAAGGAAGATAATATCTGTCACTGATCTATTGCAATCTATGCATGATAAAAAATGTACCATCACCCTAGCCATAGGTGACCTTGTGTAAGCAGGAGATAACTTATTTAGTAACTGATAGGATCCCACCTGTTGACGAGGGTCTTTCTCTCCATTCCTGGTCCATCTCACATTTGGAGTGGGATTTCCAGTGGCTTTGCAAATTAATTTGTAATCACCATTCATCTTCACATCCTCTGGAACACCTTGTGTGGGATTAATGTCGGGTGCAACTAAAACAAGAAATCAAAATTATACTGAATACAGAGATGCCAACATCCCGGCCCAAAGAAACTTTAATAAACTGACCATCAAACTCGTCAACTTCCAGCTAAATCAAACAAAGTGCAATTTAAATGGGAAAATATGCAATTTTCCCATTTTTCTTAGTCATTTACTGTTGGCTAACTCAAACCTGATTTCCTCAAACTCCCCTTTAACTCAGGCTAATTCTCAAATTTACTCTGGTAATTTGACCTTTACATGAAGACCTCAGTCAATAAATGTCAAAGTGTTAAAACATAGCTTATTAATAGGTCCCATATTTTAATTGTCAGCAAAACAAATTAGGTAACATCTATGAAAACATAAACTAAACATTCTTATCAAAAAGCTCATATATATAACAAACAAAAGGTACAAAAATGACTCTTGCTAGGGCAAGAACAGTAAAAACATTATATTCCTTATTAATCATAAACAATAGAAATGAAACTTAACCCCTAACCCAATAATTCTAACCCCTTGCGAACTCAAACCATTTTTAGTTTCCTTTGGGAGTCTCCTTTTAAAACCGAAAAACATTTCTGGTTGCAACTTTGTCCAAGAAACACAAAACCAAAGGAGAGGAGTAAATCTATGAATTAAGACTTGATTTGCTTAATGGATTCATTTCTCTTGGGTAGCTTACCAATAACCTTCAATTGATGTGCTAGTCCCAATTTGAGCATTGGCAAGGCTGTGCTCTAGCGGCACCTGGTCACCTCAGGTGACTAACATTTGGCACCGGGAGACTGAAAAAAATTCCGGTCGCCCAGGAGGGCACTCGGCCTCTTGTGCAGCATTCACCTCCATGGTAAATCTGGCGATTGACTGCTATGTTTTTAATCGGTTGATTTATATGCATTACTAGCAGAAAAATATTCTTTTACATGACACGTAGTTGAATTGTTCATGTTCGAAGATTTTGAAGTAACTGCCAGGTTTCGTTCCACATGATTTCACACAAACCCAAATAATGATTTCACACAAACCCAAATAAGGACCGTACATCATACGTATCTAATACCGCAATTCAAAATATATGAACTTCATATATTCATTGTATCTCATTTAACACTTTCACGGGTTTATTATGAATCAACTTAATGGCCTGCTCCCAGTTGGCTTGTTAGCTCAATTGGTAGAACACTGCACTAGTATCGCAGAGGTCAGTGGTTCAGGTCCCGTACAGGCCTGATTTTTTTCAGGTCCGATTTTCGCTATTGCATAAATAGTGCTATCTACTGCGAGGACCGTACCAAATAATGATTATTGAAACAATAGTGCCCGTCATTTCACATGTTATAAACCACACAGATGTTGCAAAAATATGTGTTGAACACCGTGATTTTCCTTGTGACAATCAATGTCTGATTTGTATGATGCACGATCCTCGCAGTAGATAGCCCTATTTAAGCAATAGCAAAAATCAGACCTGAAAAAAATCAGGCCTGTACGGGATTCGAACCACTGATTTTCGCTATTGCTTAAATAGCGCTATCTACTGCGAGGATCATGCATCATACGTATCTAAAACCGCAGTTCAAAATATATGAACTTCGTATATTTCATTGTATCTGAATGTCTGATTTACTTCAGTGTTTTGATGGATTTCGAAAGTGTAGCACGTTTATCTCTATTTCAACCCAAGATTCTTTCTATGTGCAAATTTTTGGCAAGCCAGCTTTGTTTGTAGGTGTTTCTCGATTGCTGTGATAAGCAACTTCCAATGCCTTTAGGAAGATTTAGCAAGAACTGAGCTTATAATGATTTCATATTTAGACTTGTTTACTTTAGTGCTTTTGAATGAAAGTTCTAAGCGGTTTTAAAATATCCAAAGAAACACAATTGCCATTTTGAAAAATAACACAAGCTTACTGCTAAATAAGGCAACACACTCTGTTGTGTGGTGTGGAAGTTTCAATTTTCAGAAAGATTTAAAATGTAGCTATTCTAGAATCCCACAGTTTTCCTGCAAGTTTTGGAAAAAAATTAAAACGTTTCACTTTCAAAGCGCCATGATTTAGTACAGAACTGATTACCTTTCCCGATGGCCCTCATGGCTAGACTAGCAACTATTTTTAACTGTACCGGTAAATATCCAGTCAATTCTTCTGAAAATTTCAGCTCTCCACATACAGTCAGTTGCAATATGTACGGCATTTTCATTTTGCCCCTCACTTCTTTTACGAAAAATGGACGAAAAAGGAAATTTTTATGAAAAATCTCTTAATACGGGAGGTATTTTATTTCAGTCATTTGGCCTTTTGCTTTACATAAAATTGGTGCGCTTCACAGATGACTCGAGCTGTAGAATGGTGATCTTGAAGATCGCTAACACTGTGAAAAAATATTAAGGAGATGGAACCATTAACTGGGAGTCAAACTTGTTTGCGCAGCAAAGGAGCCAGAAGTTATCTAACAGTGTATCATATATGGTAAACAGCAACACCAAAAGTTAAATGCTTTCAAACAGCTTGAATTATTGAAATTTATGGTTTGATTAAAAATCAACAGATGAAAACAGGAATTAATTATAAATTATTAATTAGTCAATTTTTAGGCCACCAACTTGGAGGGCTGGGCACCCTAGCTAGAATGGTTGGGAACCCAGAGGGCTCCCTGAAAATTTTCTTAGAGCACAGCCTTGATTGGTCATTGTTGTGTTGAATGACCCACAGAAAAAATTAACATGGGAAGAAGGAAAAACACAGAATGGCCATTCTGCAGAGCATGGGAGAACTCAACAAGATCTTGTGCATGCAAAGGCAATTCTGCTGTTTGAAATGTAAGGGAAGAAAGGAAATACATGCACATCTATCTGCCATACCCTGCAAAGAGATTGCGGGAGTAAAACATTCAAGAAAGATTGAGAGCTGGTTGAGGGTGAGGGCTGCCAAAACATTGCCAACAATAAACTAAATTTTTCAAGATCCAAACTCTGTGATGTAAGTAGATCCATGGTGCTTCTTTTGGACTTGCCACTCTGGTTAATTATCAATAAATTTGTTAAGCCATACCATAAACTTCAACCACTTTAACAAAAGCTTCCGCTCGTCCAACTTGCTTTTTGGTTTCCTCAATCTCGATGTAGGCCTCACACTTATAATTGCCTCTTTCGAAAGCATTGTCGACTTTTGTGAAGGTCAGATTACCATCTTGAATATTGATGTTGCCATATTTCCTCAGCTCACCACCTGTTGGGGAGAACCACTTGTACTTGGGAAGAGGGAAGCCTGTGGCCTCACACAAGAAGGTGGCAGGGTAACCCTCTGTTAAGAACCTCCTTGTTTGAGCGAATGGCTTGATTTTTGGAAGTTCTAGAGAATAAAAGAAGAACGTTTGCTTTCTTCCTTAACTAAGACAACTTTACCCAAATCAACCACTCATGGAACACAACAAGATGTCTACCTCTCTAACTCACTCAAAATTGACCTGTACTCCTTTAAAATACCCCCTCCCTTCCATGGCAAGAAGCTGCAGAAAACATGGGTCTAACTGGTGCAGACATAGCTGGTTGAATGGTATTCTGCGAAGCAAGGGACATCCATCACAGCAGTTGAGCAAAAGAAGATGGACGATTTTCAATTTCAGGAATGTTGTTCATGTAAGTGGTTCTGCTCCAATTACCCATGAGTGAACTATCCCACACTATCCTTATTAAAAACCTTTGCATGATCACTTTTTCTGTCCAAAGTTAATTTAAAGTGCAGTCTGCTTTTTGAAGTGCCAAATGTGATTCAACAGAAAGTTGTAACAAAATGTGGCATCCCTACTAACTCATCCTAAACACTAGCCCATCTATGAAAAGTTGTAATGTGTCAGACCACATACCTACTGCATACACCTCAATCTTCACATCCTCCTCCGCACCATCCTGCTCAATACCACAGGTATAATTTCCCCTGTCAGACTTTTCCACTTTACTTATTTTTAATGAGCCATCAGCAAGAACTGAGTAACGAGAGTCAACATTTGGCCCAAGCACTCTTGACCCTTTCTTCCAGGTATATTTTGGTGTGGGAAAGCCATCAACCCCAAGTCTTATGGTGCCTTCTTTTCCTATCACGATGTGCTGCACATGAACAACATCTGACGTGTCAACTGAAATATACAGAGAAACTCTTGGTCAATTTTCTAGTATGTTCTTTATTCAAGAGAAGCCATAGGAAGCATAGGTTGATTGCAATCTGTTTCATTCAGTCTCTTAAATCCAGTTGTTTTCTAGGCTGCCTGTAGTTGTGGACTTCTCAGATAAACCCCTTACCATCAGTATCCATAATAATTTATATATATCTTATTAACCAAGCGCGAGGGCCATACTGGGAGAATATCGGCCCGAGGTCTTCAGAGTACGTACGGAGGTCCATACAAAAAAGACCGAGGGTCGATATTCTTCCTGTATGGTCCCGAGCAAGCTTGGTTAATAAGAGATTTATTATACGACAGAAGTTCAAAGGGACACAAGTGCGGTATCATTCAGGACCATTCGGGACAATGCTTGGTCCAATACTTAGAGAATATTGGACCGGCAATAGAGCATTTTGATTGGTTGATTTTAGTTATTGGCCCTCGGACCGCCCGAGTCGTGTAATAAGACTTATATTGCACAATTATGAACATAAGAATTTTCAATTGTGCATTACAATTAAATGTTAAAAATTCAACTACATAGATACTAAAAACTAAAAAATTAAAAATGTTCACCAAGAAGATGCAAAAATATAAAAATTAAATGAATGGAATTAATAAGCTTTTGAAAATAAAAAAAAGTCTTAATGGCTTTCTTAAACTTGTTTAAAGATTGGGTGTTTCTGATAGAGCCCACAAGATTGTTCCACAATTTGGGGGGGGGGGGGGGGGGCACCGCTTGGGAAGATCAATCACCAAGTGTGGTGAGTGTTTTGCCCCTGCAAGAAGAAAGGAGTAAGCTGTCATTGGAACATTAATCATATCTTCTGGTGCCTCTACCAGAAATTAGCTCATTAATGTAGGCCGGGGCAAGACCATGTATTGCTTTATAAGTAATTAAGATAATTATTCTCCAGACTGTTCTATAAACATTTCCTAGGGTGCTGACAAGGAGAATTTATTTAACAATCAAGCACTGCTTTTAATTCTTTATTTGGGGGTGATATTATAAGAAGAAATTAGTTGCTACTCACTCTTAGGGATTAATGCATTTACAGGAATCTGTTCTGGCTAAATTCATGGTTATAAGTAAAATAAATAAATGTGTTACTTACACTCAACATGCACTCTCAAAGATTTTGAGTTTGAGGATCCTCGGCAAGTATAAGTTCCCCCATAAGAGACTTTTACAGCAGTGATTTTAAGCGTGTATTTAGTTCCGGTAGTTTCTACATAAATTTTTTCACTGGATGATGTGAGTACTTTAGTTCCATCTGGTTTGTACCATCCTATAAATGTCTCACCAGTCACAGTGCACGTAACACTGTTTGTCTTTCCAGGTGAGGGTGTAATGAGTGATTTTGAAAGACTTACATCAGCCACTAAAAAGAGAAAATAAGTACTTTTAACCAATCCATTTATAGCTTCATATGGCTTAAAAACAGTGCCATGTAAAGACCAAATTAAGTAGTTAAGCCTAAATCTAATTTACCAGTGTATCTTGCAAATAGGTAAGGGGAATAGACAAGCTTATCAGTTAGTGGGTGTCAAGTCATCATAACACCAAATTCCCCCTCTAATTAAGAAGGAACTGCCTCAGTGGGTAGAAATACTATTTGGATCTTAAACTTGAAGGGTTAAACAGAGGAAAAAAGTATTTTAAAACAGGAACTCAGTATTTTAAGTAACCCCTTCACTTCATGATCTAAGTGTTTAAAACAACTCTTAACTCATAATTTTCTTAAATCTCCTCACCCATCTGTTTGACACGGTTGTTAATTGTTGGGATGAAGCACATTTAAATTTGAAAACATGCACAATATCACTTTAACAAGAGCTAGTTACACTGTGGGCTGGATGATAAGCTTTGACTTTGTAGAAAGAACAACACATGTAAACATTTTTATTGCAGCTCAAATATGATGAAAAACAGGTGAGATAACGGATTGATGGTTTGACCCATAATTTTCAATTTGGCTAATTTGGAACAATATCTTTTTTAACAAACAACTCAACTCTAATTTCATTCTGTTTCTGATAGGACGCTTCATTTTTGAGGAGTCTTCAACCAATGTTATATAGCAAGCTGCCTTTTTTTTTAGCGTAAATTGGACTGAAAACAACAACAACAACAACAAACTTGTAAGCCTTTTCAAAATGTTTGGTACGCGATCTTTATCAGAACGGAAACGTGCAAAATTGCAGAACTTTCCCAAAGGTGTCGTCATATCAGTTTAAACTGACGTACACTGCCGTAAGGCAGAGCACGTATCAGGGCAGCTTAAAACGTTTGCAAATCCATAGCCGATTGGTTTGGCTTAATCCTGTCATGAATAATTTAACGAAAGAAAATTGTGGAAAATTATAAACTGTCCTTTTTAGGAGAAATATGAAAACTTGCAGTCATTTCTCTAGTTACTGACTTTAAAATTCATTGTCACCAAAGCTAAACGTTAAAATTTATTGAAAAAACAACCTCAAAATAGAGAAAAATCGGCAGCTCTTTCGCGTGCAAAACGGTATTTAAGCTATGCTTGTAACAATAGAATTTGAGTGAAACAAAACAACTTCCACTTTCTCTGGTCACGTTCGATTCAGTCTAAAAGCCCACAGGACAAATATTTAACCGAGATGCTTTCTTTTCAATAGTGCGTAAATACACAAAAACGAAAAGAGCTCTTTTAGAGAATAGAAGCTTTTCAGAATGTAAACTTGTGGTTCATCGTAAAAGTAACCTGAAATAATTTGAGTTTAACTAAGGTTTTGCCTAGTGAGTCGCTTAATTTGGGGTATTTCGTAGATGACATAGGAACAATCTTCACGGAACTCGGAAAAGAGACTTCTAACATTTTTTACCTATTATATGACATTTGGAACAATTTTCGACTGAAAGGGAGCGCGTGATTCTATCATGGAAGGCATTTTATTTAGTCTTGGCAATACGACGAAACGAAATACTAATTACGGTCCCAAAAATATTCATTTTACCCTCCAAAATGAAGGAAGAACCACTAATGAGCAAAGACCTATGTTCTGAGTGTATTCTGAACAACTCTGAATATAAATTAAATAAAAGGTCTAACAAAGAATGTTGATGTTTGGTGATGAATACTTGTAGCATGATAACATATTTCTCGAACGACCTTGTCCGATACACGGTCATAGACGAAACGAGCTTGATGAAGGTAAAACTGACAGAAAATAGAAAATAATCCCACAGAGAACAATGAAAATTTGAAACGAAAGAACGACACCACTCCACAAAAACATACTCCACTATAACATAAGACGTACTCGATTTCAGCTTTCATCGTTTCTTCAACACAATAATTTGAAATGAGTTTTGTTCTTTCTGTGTATGTCACACTACAATCAACGAAACTTCTACCTTGAGAATATACTTTTAATCCTCAGGGCATAATTCTTTAAAATTAGAAAATACTAATCGACAGATCCAGATGACCGAAAGAAGGAAGTGAAGCCTTTTTCATTTTGTTCTCTCTAAGAATGCCACCCCGTGTGAAACAAGGGGCGTTCACAAAGGTTATTTTGAGGAAGCGACTAATAAACCGTACTGTCTCAGTGTAGAATTTCTACCCTGTATGTCCGCTGATAAAGATGAAGCCGTTGAAGTGAAAAATTAATCGGCCACGCGCGTCAAGATGCTTGAGAACAACACAAGAGATCTCCATTCGAATTAGCAACGTTTATCTCTGACTACCGCCCTATGACATAAGCCTATGTCGCTAAACAAATTTCACTCGTTTAGCCCTAAAAAATTTACACAGAGCATAGAAAATCGTTAACTGGGCTTGTTTCGATGAAATATCCATAGAGTTTAATAATCGCGCCAGCAGAACATGACACAATCTCACTATTCAACTTTATCAGTGAACATACTCACTTGTTAGACTGCAAAAAGACGCCAAACAGGCGAACAGAAGAACACTCGCTCGCGACATCTGTAATTCTCTTCCAATAAAACACAGAAAAATTTTCCAACGATTAAACTCCAAATGACTGAGCAAACCCTGAGGCAGCAAGCGTTACGGTGGCTAGATAACTATGAAAGAAGGCGTCAACTTGATGGAATGACGGCGTTCTTCGCTGTAACCCAATGCATCAATGTGAGTCTCAAGTTTCGTTGACTATAGAAAAATAAATAGTTGACAGAGTAGTTTCCTGTTTCAATCGAGAATGATGTTAGTGTCACCTGTCACCTTAATGAGATGGACGTATCTCTGAAGCTGCGTCAGATCTGAGCTCTTTTTGGCATAAATGCCGCAAAATTTGAACTATGAAAAATCAACCAATTTTTCACTTTTTTAAAAAGTCTAATAATTATCTTTTAAGCAGTGTCATTGCCTTTGTATGCCTTTCTCTCGAAATCTTTTCATGACGACTTTAAATATTTAACTAAATAGGAGCAAACATGTCAAAATAAATAGTTAAATATTGTTTTCACTGGATAGTTGGCCAGGTTTGAAGGTCACTCTGGATCACTTCACATAGCATGTGCTGCGGTATTTTGACCATCTCTAAATAAAGATAATTGTTCCTGTTTATGCCTCAGGTGGAATGAAAAAAAAATTGATAGGTATGTGAAAACACGGAAACGAGAAAGGTTAAATCCTCTGACGGCTTCTTTTCTAACTGCAGGACATAACAGATCTGCCATGGAATTTTCTGGGTGCGGCGTTAACCTATTGTTCCTGGAAATTACATAAACAATAGATTTAATTCATACGATGTTACTATTTTTGTGCAAGATAAATTTCATTTCCTTGACGTTAATTAATCTAAAGGTGTGAATAAAAAATACAATACTAAATAAGCTGGTTTCAGCGGAACGTTTGCGAAGTTTTTTAAGAGGGTGATCTCGGATAATTATGACATAATCGTTTTGAGAGCGGAAATTAGGTCATATTGTTTTGGGCCAAGGACTTTTTTCTTGGCAAACTTTGATATATTAAATTTAAACTTGATAAAACAGGGCGGATCTGTCCACTTGTCTCTATATGTTTTAGGAAGGTGTGCGATTAAGCGTTGTTTGTTCTCGCAAACTCAAGATTTAGGCATATTCAAAATAAAATCAAGTCAGCTAAGCCGACTATAGGTCATCTTCAAACACGCAGCATAAATTTGTATCGGCACACGTGATAGCAAAGGTCGGATGGTGATTCTGTAAAACACCCGCGAGCGAGGTTTGCGAGATCCGAGAAAATTCGAGGAAACGTTTCGAGGCCTCTATAGGTGCAGAGGTTCCACCGGATGTCGTTCCATTCATCCATTTCGTACAGGGGAGCTGTTTAGTCTAAATCAGTTGGTTTTCATAAAAGTTTATCGCGCTGACACTTAGCTCCGGAAACAAATCTTTGAATTTTTCCTATCCGGTTTTTTTTTTTCGACCAATGCGAAATATGAAAACAAAGCCGGGAGGCAGAAGTTTGCGACTAGCTCGATAATTCTCTCGCTTTAGACAACAAGGAACCCATTCTTAACAGCTGAAAAACGTTGTGCCTTCTTATTCACTTATCACAAATTTGTATCTCGGTTATAAGGTAGAGTGGTGGTAAGACGCAACGCGTGCGCGGCTGAGTTCGTTTTGTTTTACAAAGGAAGAATATAAGCACGATTACCTCGACTAAGCACGCAATGCGCGAAAGAAGGTTGTTGAGCGTTTACGAAACACTTGTTTAGAGCATGCTTAGGACAAGTCGGTAGAGCACTTACAACTTTTTAAGTGCAGTTTCAAGGAGAACGAATGAATGACCCTAAATGGAGGATTCCCCCCACACTTCAGTTACTAAAGGGTTGAACAACAGATTAGCTTTATCCGTCTGCTAACATACTGACCTAAGACTCCTTTGGGATCGTAATTCTTAGCACAAATGGTAACGACAACGCAAAATGTGTCAGTCTGCGCGCAAGGTAGCTCGCGAGGCGGTGAAGACGCGAGGGCGCGCTTAGTTGAGCATCGGAGTGTCGAAAACGTGACGCGAGAAGGTGGGAAAAGCGTCAAGAGATCCGGGAGTGCTATGACGTCAACTCGCGCGCCGGAAATGGAACTTAAGCGGGTTCAAACTATTGGACAATTTCCTCATTCCACGTTGCATTGTGTTGCTATATGAAATAATACCAAATGCGATGATCCTACGGACGAATAAACCGTAGGTCCCGTCCCCTGCATCTATTAATTAGATAATTTGATTAGGCAGGGGACGTTAAAGAACCCACATCACGAGAATACTGTGATGTGGTCTGGCCTGTTTACTGGGTATTGGGGGAATGGGGCATCTGTAAAATATTCGCCTTTGTTGATTGTAAACTGTCACTGGCAGTCTGGTAAAGTCTCCCGCACAGTGTTGTAAAGCGCCTTGAACATAGAACAAGAGGGCTATAAAAGTAAAAGTTATTGTTATTATTATTATTATTATTATTATTATTATTATCCTTTCGTTTCACATACACAGTCTATTTCTAATTTCAGTTTCCTTCCCATTTTCATTTTTCCCTGTCTTATTTTCAGCGCGACTTTGAAGGTTAATTTTCACCCAGAACTAGTATTTATTGCACACCCAACGTGTGAAGAAAATAATTACTTAAAAAAATTTGAACAATTTATGTGCTATTCAAATTTCATTTTAGCACTTGCCTATCAATTTACGTTTCCCTGACGCTTTTTGTTTTGGGGCTGACTAATTCTGTCGTCACACTATCATGTTTTGCGGTTCGCTTAAAATAGTGATTATCAAAACATTCAACTTGACTAAGGTTCTACATTTGAAACTGAGTCACACTTATTTATGGCAATGCAGTCTGCGTCCGTGCAGCCGCCGCTTTCCGAGGAAACTTCCTAGCCAAATGTTATGACCGTACGCTCTTTCGGGGAGCGATCGTTTAAGGTTAGCGAAAGGCGATCTTTACATAAAAACAATTGACGATAAAAAATTTCGATGAAATAACTCTGAAAATCATCAAGATAAACGTGACGCGGTTAGCAGTATTTTATTGCAATTTTTTTTCATATTCAAATACATAATTTTCACCGTGAGAAGCTGGACACCAGTTATGTCTTTGTGTTTTTCTCCTGCTTAAGGTTTTCACACAGGATGCAATGAAACTCAAGCAAGGCACGTTCGTTTCTTTTTTAAAGGAGTTTTGTAAGCATACGTTGAAACTGAGCCAAAGTTCTCAACGTCCGTCATCTGAGATTCCTTTTAAGCTTCTTACTCTCTAAACATTCTCATTCCTTCTTTCGTTTTACCTTTTTACCTGCTGTGGTATTCTTTGATTCTAAAGTCACTAGGTTTATTTATGGTGATGGAATTTAACACAACGCAAACGTGAGAACTATCTGACATTGAATAACCTTCCTGTCAGTGGGTTTTCTTAGTTCAGCTCGTTTAAACAGACAGGTGTTTTCAAACGATTTCTCAGGATGGAAAAAATGTGAACTGTGGAGTGTTGCCTTATAAGGGACCGGTCATTATTTATCGCCTGGGGGGGGGTCGGAGTATTTAGGGGGGGATCACATGGTTTTTTGAAGACCTTTAGGGGGGATCAGCCGTAATTGACAAGCATAATGGGGGGGATCAGACCAAAAAAAAAGGAATTTTAGGTCGCGCCAGGACCCCGGGTGATTGCATTTGTAAATACTTTGGTAGGATTTGCCGCTGGGACTCCCCCAACCATATATTCAAGACCACATTCAGTTGTATTTTGTATTATATAAACTCTATTCTAGCCCAGACACAAAACCCAAACCCTTTTACAGACCCTCCATTTTGTAAAAAAGAATCACTATCGTAGTCTAACATACACGTTTTTATTCAGGCACGATCTAAATTAGAAAGGTAATCAAGATTTTGAGAATGGAATACTTACAATTGCTCAAAATTGTTTCATAACGTTTCAGTTTGTTTTATAGAGAATCGTAATCTAAAATCATAAACTTTCATTATTTTAATACGCGGCCGAATGAAAAAAACAACTAAAAAAGTGTTTATTTTGGTGAGGCTGTATCTTGTTCCGCTTCCGTGTCAGAATCTTCGGCAGCCCTCTCCACTGGCTCTTGCACAGTCTCCTCGTCAGATTCATCTGAATCCTCGCCCGAACTTGACCCTTTTTCAGCACCATTACTGCTATTCTCTTCGTTCATTCTGGCCACTACCACTTTCAAATTGCGTGCCAGCTCTGTTTCAAACACGCCTCTTTCCAAAAGCCATAGCAGAGGATCCAGGTGGAGACGCTTGACAAATCTCGCAGTGAATCCTGCATTAATACTTGAGACACATTTGTAAGTATTCTTTTCGAGTGAATCGAAAACCTCTTTAGCTACCTCTTTTGAGATTGGCACTTCCTCGACAATTCAGTTCGTATCTGACGAGCAAATATTTACCGTTGTGGTTCAAGGTCCATGAGACGTAAGTACCACTATTAAAATATCACTTGCATATTCAAAAAGTTATTTGGCGGTGGCTGGGAGAAAAGGGGGGGGGGGGATCATGAAACTTTCCACTACCGATAAGGGGGGATCTCTAAAAAACCAGATACTCTACGGGGGGATCAGGTAAATGCTTCGATGTGACAACAAAAATACTCCGACCCCCCCCCCAGGCGATAAATAATGACCGGTCCCTAAGGTGCCGTTTATTGTTGTCCATGTTTATGCAATGAGTCTTTTTCTCTAAATATAGCCGTACTATCATAAGCTCCTTTAAAGACAACTCAGTGAAAAATATACCTCCCGTGAAAATAAATATTTTTCATGAATTCTTTGGCGAAATAACAACAGAAAGGAGTTTATAAAACAAAGAGAGGAACGTTCTCGACAACAAATTCATATCCATGACAAGGACAAATTTATTCAGCCTCCTTTTAATAGCAGAAAAATAAATATCCTTGGGCAGTTTAGTTGCTGAGGTATTCTCAACCTCGTTCCCAGGGTGCTTTTCACTTTCCCTTTTGAAGAGAAAAGCGCCCTGGGAATGAGGTTGAAGTATTCTTAGAACTCGCTTAAAACAAGTAAAAAACCACAAGAAGACATCATGAGAACATTTTCCCAAATAAATCAGGGGAAGGGAAGAAGGGAGGGAGGGAGGGAGAGGAAAGAAGTTAGAGGCATATTTCCTTGTTAAGGTGGGGCGAGGGAAGGGCGGTTAGAGGCAGAATTATATGTAAAGGTGTGCCGCCCAGTTATCCAAATCTTTATCATAAATATCAAAGTATGCCAGCCATTTTCTTTATCCGATTTTGGAGCAAGCTTCGGAACTTGATGCACTTGGTTTACAAGTGTAAACTATGTATGATTTACGCTCATACGGGTCAAAATCGGCTGAACGGCGTTTTCAAACCAAATCAGTTCCAAAACCATATCCTCTGGGGCGATAAATGCCTGTGAAACATATGCGAAGGATATTCCTACCTCGCAATCTCGTGCACAACCATCGCTCAGAATGCATATTCATCATGGATATTCATTCCCGAATCAAGAAAGTTTGTCGATCTGTCATACTGCGCGTTGTCAAGCATATATGCCTGGAAGGAGCGTCAATCATTGGTTTAGCGTTTTGGAGGGGTGATAGGTAAAAACGCATACAGAAATATGTGTTTTCGAACAAAAGCGCTCCTGTTGTGTGAATGGGGTAATACCAAACTATGTCCCACTCGTGCTCGCGAGCCTGCATGATTCATTCTGATGAACGAACATCCATCTCTCAATAGGCCATTTTACAGTTGTGTACTTAGTTGCCAAGCCTTTGACTCAGAGTGAGGCTGAAGGTGACCTTGTTGTGATAGAGACCTTTATCTACTTAGCATGATAACAAAGTGATTTACATTTGAAAGGCAGCAAGGTTTGTATCATAACAAGGTCAACCCTAGCCTCACTCCCATTCAAAGTCTTGGCAACCAAGCACACAACTGTAAAATGGACTATTAACGAATCTTGGTCGTATTCTTGACAGGCATATGACCTTTGATGCCCAAATTGACCATGTTTGTAAGTATTCGAGCAACCACTAGGGGAGTTTGCTTAGAATTCGTAGATATCTTGACGAAAATGTTGCCTCGCAAGTTTTACATGCATTTATAACTACGCGATTGGACTATTGCAATCATCTATACTTTGGACTGCCAAAGTATAAAGTGAAGAGGTTACAACAAATTCAGAACTTTGCTGCTCATTATGTCACTGGTACAAGGAAATATGACAATATTATTCCAGCTTTAGTACAACTTCAGTGGTTGCCTGTCTCATATCGAATCGTGTTTAAGCGCCTTCTTTTTGTTTGTAAATCATTGAATGATCTCTGTCCGCAATGTCTAACGGAACTCTTGGAACATCGGAAATCGACTAGGTCTCTACAAGTACCCAAGCCTTCACGACCTGCTGATGCAGCCAAACTGTAAAACTAAAACATATGGTGATAGAGCTTTCTCGAGCTCTATGTGCGCTCCGAAAATTTGGAACACTATTCCGTTGGAAATAAAACAATCCAATACAGTTTTGTCGTTTAAGAAATAACTCAAAACCTTCCTTTATACTAAATTTATTAAGAGTAACTCTCTATCATATTTTTAATTTTTAGCCTCTGGTTTCTAGGTATATTGCTAATTTTTTATTTTCTAAGTTTTTTAGAGTAAATTTTATGGTTTTAAGGTTAATTTTGTAAAGCGCCTCGAACAAGTAGCGGATGTGTACGCTATACAAATGAACTACTATCATTATTATTATTACTATTTTATTGTACAACTGTAAAAAAATCATCGCGTATAACAAGGATGAATTGTATAAAAAAGTATCCAAGAGAACAATGGAATGTAAGAAAAGCATTGAGTATGGTTAATTTCCATGTTGCACTGCCCTCGGTTCACTTTAGCGAGCGTAACCAGAAATAGTTTTTTCTTCTTTTAATTCAATTTGTTATCACATATTTATTTATCTATTTGCTTCCCTTTGGCAAAATAACAAGAGTAGTTTATCAAGGTAAGAGAAGTTCCTTTCTTGTGACAGCAAAACGCTAAAACAACTTCAATGAGTGACAGAGTTTCCACGAACAGTTTGTTCCTTGAAGTATTCTTCGATCTAAACTAACACTTTAACACAAAGATATGTGAGGAAAATTTTACAGATAACTAATTCCCCTCTTCCTAATTCCAAAAATGGGAGTCCGTCGTTATCCTCGTGTTCGTTTTGTTGTCGCGAGAGAGTCGCTGAAAGCGGCCACTACTCGCGAACGCGTAAACACCCCGCGCTATCGCGCGCATGTAGTTTCACCACTAATTTCGGAGTTTGAGAACCTCTGCAGAGGAGAGAAGGCAGTTCGAGTTAAATAATTGTGACTTTTCAATGGCTGTAACAGTGGCGCTAAGAAAGGACGTGTTTTCCCCTGAATTCCCTCCCCCCCCCTCTCTTTCCAACACGCGCCCTAAGGCACTCATGTCCAATTTTCTCACTGTTCTTATCGTCCATTCATCACTCTGGGATAGGTTATATACTGGAAAATATAAACCTTACTTTTAAAGGACTAAGGGAAGTTGATATAAATTAAATTGTTGTCTTTCTGCTGTCTTTCCACTAAAACCTCTCTATTTACAGAGATTTAATCCAGTGCCAGCCAAACTTAAAGATTCCTACGCTTGGTAAATTACTTTCTCGCCATGTTTGGGTTATTATTCATCCTGGATCTCAAAATATGCACAGCACAAACAACGAAGAAGAATCTTGTTGACGTTCACTCTGATAATTTTCCAGCGGTCTTGAAAATATTTAATTTTACGCGTGTTTAGGGCGTCATTTTGTATCCCTGACCATGGCCACAGCACCAACGTTCATAATCCATCGTCAAAGCACCAAGTGAACGAACACTAACAGCAGTGAGAGAATCGAAGTAAAAACTTTTAAATTGGTGGCTGAAGATCCACGTTTTTCAGGACCTAAGAGGAGAAAAGCGAAAGAGGTAAGATGAAGTTTTTAACAGTTCGCTTATGGTGATAATTGCAGGTTCCTGTTCAAAATTTTTGTTTCCCTTCGTGTTCCAGTAAGTCTCTTTCGCAGCCGTTCTTGGGATGTCAAAAAACGCGAAGGAGAATGTCGTCCGAACCAATCAACGGAGAGCAGTACTCTGCATTTTATTTCAGCCATAACTTAAGTCGGTCATTTCAGGCATTTTTCCAGTCATAAGAGTCACCAATACCAGTCAAGAGAACTTATTTCACAGGTTAACTAGCCCTGAGCTCTGCTCATTAAGTAAACTATATTCGTCTCAGTAAGGGGCGAGGTTTGCTCGAAAATGTGCACAGTCTCACTAAACTTAGCTTCCTGGGACGGAGGCAATTTCAAATACCAGTCAGAATAAACATAAACAAAGTGATAAATTAGTGCATCGAGAGTTAAAGACATCTGATGGCCGAATTTTTCACAGTCAGTCATAATCATCACCTAGAAGGAGGGAGGAGGCGGATAATTTTTTTTTGGGGGGAATCACATGGTTTTCAGGGAAACTGAGGGAGGATCAGTCGTCGCCAAAAGGGTACAAAGGAGGACTGTAGAAAATCGACTGCAAATAAGGGGAGGGGGAGGGGGAGGGGAATCAAAGGAATATTGCAGAGCTTTAAGGGGAATCAGGTGAATTTTACCTTAACACAACCAAAATCCTCCGAACCCCATCCCCCAGGCAATAAACAATGACCGATCCTTAATCTAAGGGAAAAGGCCCTGGGAACGAGGTTGACTATTTTCCTTACATGCAACAGTAGTATTAAGAGAAATACTTCTCCACTCTCCGCCGCCAAGCGCGTTGTTAGAATACAATCGAACCTCGTATTCAGTATTGTTTTTCAGATCCGTAAAGGTCTTGAAGCGACTTGAGTTCGTTAAAGATTCCGATGCAACTGATTCCCCTTCACTCAAAAGTTCGACAGTGTAGCTTGTCACGGGGCTTCCACCATTCTTGCGTGACGCCTCCCACGTGACATTTACACTGTCACACGTCGATGAAGCCTGCACATTATTTGGAGGTTCGGGAGGACCTGGAACGAGAAGATAGCCAGTTGGGCCCCAATTAACATTTACGCGTTTTCAATGTAACTTTCCATCTAAGCAAAATGAAGCAAAATATATTAATTGAAAACAAATACTTTTTGATGCGTTTTTTGTCTACTGTCCGCACTGAAAAACCTCAAAATGCAGATGGAAGCGACAGTACGTGACGACTTTTTCGTTAACATCTTCAAGAGCCTTCGTTTTCATATGTCTATGAACCCTTTAAAGAATGTTTTTCCAAAACACTCTACTTTTTAAACAATGGTTTGAAAAGTTAAAGTTAAATTCCTTTTAAACTGCTCAGTGATTCCTTTGATGTCAAAACTAACGGCTCGGTTCCCGTTTGCGTAACCGAATAAATCTTAATCAATCGAGTTTTGAATTTAAACTTACCTCTTTCGTAAACCTCAATGTAATGTGTTTTTGTACCCATCTTGTTTTTAGCCACGCAGCTGTAAAATCCGAAATCGCTCTGTCTTGTAACGCGAAACTTGTGGGAAACAAACCCGGGTCTACTGTCACTGCTATTTAGTTCAACACCGGCGAAGTGGAATTTTATTTCGGGAAGTGGAAATCCATCAAATTTACATTTTAATGTTATTTCCTCGTTGCTTTGTAAAGATGAAAATATTGTTTCGTGTGTGGAGCTTTCCTTGACGAAAACGGGGCTATCTACAAGAGAAAAAAAAAGAAAAATTGGATTCAGAATTATTCTCACCAGTCTTCCTCATGAACTTAAACATCCTGTGATTAATCTAGCAAACACGCCCCATACTCTCTCAATCAGTCAGAATTGTTCACCTGCGTTTTGCGACACTTCTGTCGGGCCGCTGTAAATTTGTGCGGAGAAAGAATTTAATGACTTTTCTACCCCCCCCCCCCTTTTTTCTTCTCCATTTGAGGTACACCTGCTTTCCTCTTTTCGCTCTTTTACCGTAATCAACCTTTCGTAACGCTTGCTCATGTCCCACGATGAAAAACATAGTATTGCCGATTTCCGCCATCCTCTCGGGTCAGGCCTGGTCTTCAGTGGAGCAGCGCGGGCTCATTTTCCGAAAATGGGTACCAGTAGATTGTAAGGGAAAAGACATAGCTGAATAACGTATGCGCATGCGCTGGGTTTTACCGCGGAAACACATTTTGGGTCGTTCGCATGGTTGATTCCTTATTCTTTTGCTTCGAGGCGTCGTTTTCCTCGCCGCTTTTCTTTTACAGAACAACCTCCAAAAAATTTGTACCCCCTAAAAATTTTCGAAAATTAATTTTCTTCTTAAAAACTCTAGAAATAGGAAAATGCCTTTAACGAAAACATAATTCCTCGGCTTTAAATGTCAGCCCCTTATTGTTTTCCGCTAATTTCGCTAAATTTTAGACCAAGAACACTTAAGCCCGCGTTGTTGACAGCATACCTCTGACGTGACATTTCATTATTCAGCCTTGTCAAGGGAATACTGACCTTTTATATGGAGGAGCGGGGGCTCATTTTCCGAACATGCGAGAGCATGATACTTGTAAATCGTTTGGGAAACCTAACTTAACACTTGGGTGGAAGGGTCGGGAAGGGGAGGGAATCCTGCCATAGACTGGCATATTGTCCAGAGGAGGGGTAAGTCTCCCGCTCCATACAACGGAAACGGGATGAGCTCCGTTAGGATAAGCTTTTAAAATATTGGCTCGTAAGCTGACTGACCCCTATAGATCATAAGCAAACACCAATCAACCTCGTTACCAAGGCGCTTTTCCCTCGGAACGAGGTCGAAGAGCAATCACAGAGCGCAAAGGCACCACGTACTCACATTCGACATCCAGCCGTATTTGCGTCTTGTTCTTGGTCCCTCTACATTCGTAGGTCCCTCGGTCTGCCTTGTTGACGCTAGGGATCACTAAGTATTTCAAACTTCCATTTGATATTACGTAGACTCTTACTGACGGATCATTGGTTATCCTTTGTCCGCTCGATGTGAACCAACCCGTGAGTGCCTCGTGTTTCGCGGAGCAATTTATACTTAATTTGCTGCCCTCAGGTACAGAAAAACTCCCTTTGGGAACATAGACAGTACCATCTGAAGACAAAGAAAATATAATTTCAAGAAACATTAACCTTTTTTGGTGTATGAGGTCTGAAAAAGCACTTTGTAATCCTAATTAAATCTGTTCACAGGGTTTCAAATATTGGAGAAAAAATCAGAGTAAAATGGTTGTATTTATAACGGCATTTAGTTCTCTAGCCACGAAGACTGTGGGCGTTTCAAGAATGCCTCGAATTTCGGGCTTCGAGCTTATCTTCTAGAGCGAGGCTCTTAATGCAACCTCAGCAATGAGGACCCGCCTTGGAAGCACTTTATCGCATGTTAAGTGACAAAGATGAACTGCGCTGTTTTTCTGTATTGTACGGTTGCAATGCGATACATTCGCACGACATCTCTGATGTAATCGACAGACGAGCTGTTGCAAGTGTTTTCAGCGGTGAGGTCTATTGGGTTGCAGATTGCAGTTTGTGATGAAAACTAGGGCCAGCCTTTTGTCGCTGCTTTTTGTGCTCATACAAAATAGCGAACAAGCGCGAGCACGACGCTTGTCAGAGCTGGTTCTCCCACGTTCCAGTGACCTTTGCTCCATCTCATACGTGATGTACACGAGCGACGCACATATCAAGATGTGTACCTACGTTTCATGTGACAAGAGCTCTTTCCTAGGAACGGAAGTGTTTTCTGACGCGGATCTTAGATCTTGTGTTGTGGTTAGACTATGGTCAGCCCCTCTTTCGCAACTTCACGCGCGATTGTGAAGAAATTCACCAAACCTCACTTCCTCACACCTCGCCTGGAGCTTAGTTATACTCTTCAGTCATATGTTAAGACTTACGCAACGGACTAAGTTGCGAGCAAAAAAGACGGATTTATTGTAGTTTTAGGAACAAGGGTCGACCATTGTATAGGCGTAGATAAAGTAACAATTATTGCGTGACATACTTTGTTCCGGCCTATTCTTTGATGAATTGCTTCCTTTAGTTCGAATCTACCGGTGAAGATCATATGCCAAAATAATCTGACTGAACTTGTTGTGAGCGAAGGTATTTTTAATCAGTTTCTTGAAACAAAATGACAACCATTTCCCTCAAGCGATCAAGTCTTGTATTACTCTGTGTATTTAATCAGTACAAGAGATACAAATTGACTCGAACTAATTTCAAACGCGTTTAATTCCATTATTCAACCTTGGCAAATCGAGGTAGCTTTAAGCTTGCAAACCATGAGAAAAATAGACATAACCACAGCGAAACAATCTCGCGAAGCATTTGTCAATATTTTTAAAAATTTGTAACAAAAACATCCTTAAAACTTACCACAAATGGATGTCCAGTGCAGCGAAATCAACTGAACCAGCGCTACCAATGTTTTGAACAGGATCTCAGTCATCTTTTACCCCTAGTGGGCAAATAAATAGTAGAATATTTCAAGACGATTCACGTTACGTTATGGCAATATCTTGAACGTAAAACGTTCGACAGTTCGCAAAGGTGTCAGAACGCGTGGCCCACTAGTTATGACGTCTGCATAATAATATTGCACATTGAATGACGTACCCTTGGAAATCTTGTCTCGCTTCGCCCCGCAAGCTGCGAACTCTCAAAAATGCCTCGCAAGATAGACACCTTTTGCCGGAAAAATAACAAACTCAACCTACGTCAAAATAAGGACGAAGAAATAACAAATAATGTGTTCTTGGTAAATGAACTCCTTTTTGAAAGGTTGACTGATCTTATGCCTACTTTCGGACGTGCCCACAACGCCAAGTTTAATATTGCTTTTATATTTTGTTCATGATGAGTTGGCCCATATCCTAGATCGTCTAAATTTAGGCTTGAAATGCGATACTTTCATTTTCAACCGGATCCGAACTGTACTCATTTCATGTTAAATCACTCAACAATTCGAATAGCGGCAAGTCACTTTGTCATGCTGGAAACACTCTTGTGTGCTTTGGAGAAAACTTGCTGCAATTTCTTTGCGGATTTTTCTTTTCAAATCGCTTATGAGATCTTTTCCACATAGATAACTCCAATGACATGATTACTATCTACATACTTCCATAAAAGGTTACGAGGAAACCCCGCCCAACCATTTTAATCTTCTTAGCAACTGAAAGTGATCGTTTGAGAGTACCACCCAAGTTAATGGCTATATTATGATAGAATCACTGTCAGGTACAAAACATTCCTTCGTTGAACTGAAATTTGGTTGGTGAGGTCTAGCACGGGAAATCTGAACAGGAAGTAAATGACGTGCCAGCTGAACTCGTAAATGAAATTTTTCTTAAAAAGAGAGAGAAGCGGGGGGGAAGAAGAGGAGAGAGAGAGAAATTCTTGATACATTATTTGAATATAAAGATCGCCACAAAATGGAATATTCATCCTTGTTCATGATTGGCTGCTGGAGTAGGACTTTTTTTTTTACTTTCTGTAGTGCCCATGCGATAGCAACTTTATCAGTTACATCATCATTCATTCAATTATAGGAATTAACGTCTTCTATTAAAAAATTCCGAGGACGAGTCATGAACTAAGCAAATGCCTAGGGACAAAAAGATGGAATTTAATTCCATCTTTTTTGTTTGAGAAAGGACTGATGAAAATGAATGCGTCTGTCAGACTCGCTAACATATTGCTTTTTCAGTCACATTGGATTAGATTTTGGCTCTGTAATTATGCCGAAATTGTGGCAATTAAGATCTCGCTTCAACGTTCAACAATAATTCCATGGTACATGATTATGAATTTATTTATACCCTCATGTCAAATGTGTCAACGCTTCATGAAATCAAATAAAAACAACTTCGATTTTTCGTCTATTCTCCTTCATTACCGCCATTGTTTTAACGATGTTGACGACTGAAGCCTCTCCTTACAAGGCAGAAGAGATGATGCATCTGAATGAATTTCTAAAGGACCCGGCATAAGTAACAGAATTCCCGCTAAGTAACAGATGCCAAACTTTGATAGACGCATCAACGCCGAAATAAATTCGATCAATCGATTGCAATTTCCGTGGGCGGCTAATCAAAGGAAAATTCGCGATTAAAGATCTGACAGGGTGACTGCATCGTGCATATCATATATTGCAAAAAAAAAAATTTAGTCAACTTCAGTGCGGGTAGAGTTATTAGCGTTGCTTTTGAGAAAGTGGAGACAAACTCACCCTTTGAAATCGTTAGGCGAGGTGAAAGCATTTGAATTCGGCTTGGCTAAGTTATCCCTCAGTCCTTCGATCACTTTGCATCGTATCTGCACCGCCCAACCCACATCTTAAGATAAGTAAACTGGTTATTGATCGGCTACGATTTTCGTTATTTCACGATACGTAAAAACGTGACAGAAGACCTTCCTATTGCCATTAAAAATTCGGTGTATTTATCACCGGGTGTTATCACTACTTATCAGCTGCCCCTGTCGAGAGATAACAGGTGCCAATTTGGGAACCTGCGCAATGGTATGAATGCACCGGGTGATACCGCGTCATATCGCACGCTAAGACGAAAGCTGCTCAGTTGTGTTTTTTGGTGATAACATTTAGCCTGCGCTAAGTTCGATAAAGGACTGTTTGTTGATGTTTCTTGTTTCCGCCCTTGTTATGTTTAGTGTGGACTAATTGAATAAGATGAATTGTCATTGCGTCTACACTTGTGTACCTGATATTTCAACTAAAATACCACAATGGCATTAATTGATGTCAAGTACAGTGACCCCGGACAGTTTTCTTTGGTTGTCCCTACAACTTTTCATACCTCATTTTCGAGGCTTGGGTGAAGAGAAAAGGAGGGGAGAGGTCAGGGGGTGAGGTGGGAGGGGGCTAGCTATCCCGCGGCCGGGGGATGGGGTGGGGTGGGGGGCTAGCTATCTCGCACTGAACCTGCTCCACTTCAATTCTCTTATGCGTGTGCCATATTGTTTGGGTTCGTATCCCTTTGAGCGAATGTTTACGAAAAGCTTGTCTCGAACTTGATCATATCCCGACCACCTTTAAGGCCTCCTGACAAAATCAGTAAACTTTGTTGTCTATTATCGTAATTGCCAACTGTGATGGGTGCTCATGTCCTCAAGTTAACATGCACATGGATACTATTACATAGTCTGCACAACTTTTCTGCGGGATTTCTCGCAAGTTACTGATGGCATTTCAAAGAACGGTTCTTAGCTAAGGCGACAGTATCAGGGGTTAGTCAACACATTTTACCAATGAGTCTACTCTATAACATGCGCAGTTGATCATCCCGTCATGGAAACTGCGCAATATTAATTCACGATTTAATTTAATTATTTTTTACATAAATGTTTCCTCATCCTATCTGTGATGAAGATAACTCAGTGGGTCCCACCTAAATTCCATGATCCCATCCCACAGTATTATATTCGAGAGTAGTTTGGTTTACATTAAGTTTTACTTGCAGTCACCCAACTTGCGTCTTCGTACCCTCAAGAGCAACTGCTTCTACACTCCCAGACATAATTAGTCGTGGTGGTTCTTCTCCAGAATGCGCTTAAAATGTTCTTTCGCCACCCCCCCTCCCCCAGGGGAGCCGTTTGTGCCAAATATATGAATCGCTAGTAATAAAACTCAGTCGTTAATGCAAGCAACAAATCATAATTGTAACTTAATTTAGTTGCCGTTCTAAAATAGCCAGTCGTTAGTGCTGAACCTTAATCGCTTGTGCTGTTGCACCAAACGCCTGATAGCGCTAAATATCGTAGTCTTATAAATACAGCAATCGTTTGTGTTAATATCAAACAACGTCAATCGCTAGTGTTGCTACCGATCGTTTATGGTAAATGGGACTTGATAGGAATGGTAAGTGCGCATGCGATCCAAATGCTTTCAAAATCAATTTGGGATTGTCCCTTATCGGCTTCCGTATGGAGGGGTAGATACACCGTACGTCCCGTCTCCTGCATCTGTTAAATTAGTTAATTTGGTTAGGCAGGGAATGTTAAAGAACCCACTCACGAGATTACTGTGATGTGGTCTGGCCTGTTTACTGGGAATTGGGGGGGAGGGGGCCTCTTCAAATAAGTTTCCTTCGATTGTTTGTAAACTGCTGATGCAGTCCGGCCAAAGCTCCCCGAAAAGTGTTGTGATGCGCATTTGATCATACCCACATGTCAATTTGCGCAGTATAAATATTTAATTATTATTATTATTATTATTATTATTATTATAATTACAATTCGTGGTAGAACCAATAACCAATCGATGCTAGCACTAACGATTTACGTTTTGTAGAAGCGATTTCTACCTCCACTTTCTACATCTAAAGTGTTTCTATGCCATCTTGCAGGAAATCATTGGGAGTGGCAGAAAATGGAGGGGGTGCAATAAGTGTCTCCGTCAAATATGTCTGGGAGTGAGGCCTTCGCGAACAATAAACATTTAATCTTGCTAATAGTTTGTAAGCTTTCAAAATGTAATTGTTTACTGAGTGGTAAAGTGATAGAATTAAAGCAGTAGGTAGTTGAATAAATTTCTAGCAAGTCGATCGCGTGCCATCGTATATCGCCAAAGGGAAATGCAAAACAGGCATTTCAAGCTGAGACTACCCGAGAAACGAACAAAATGCTTCAGTTTCCAATAATGAATTCCTAATACAGTGGAATCCCTATTTCTCGAACCCTCGGTTTCTCGAACCTCCCGATATCTCGAACCAGACTTTGTCTCCCTTGGATTTGCTTCACTTGTAATTTCACCCCCGATTTCTTGAACTCCCAATTTCTCGAACCAATTTGCGTCTCACCTGCAGGTTCGATTCCACTGTAGTCATTTAATTAAAGTTTATTCGCAGCGACAATATCTCTGCGTACATTTTAGTCTCTCAGCTCAAATAAAAGGAGGAAAAAACATATTTTTTTTTTAAATTATGAAACAATGAGAGAAAATTACTGTTAATAATACTGCACCCCGCTGTATGTACAATATATTGTCAAATACTCGGCATAAATTATTCTTAGAATGATATAATGAGCCTTGAAAGACTTTAATTTATTCAACAAGTTATGTTTTAAAAACTAGTCGTAAGCAAATTAACATACGCGGCAGGATTTTGAACAAACTATGCTGGCTTTTCGCCGGTGACCTTGGTTTTATTATCAATGAGAAAATCCACTCGCATTTGTTCACCGGATGCGCCATTATGTTGACCGAAGTTTCAACCATTGTTTCATGTTACAGTTTTATTTCCATCAAAATGAACCGTAAAATAGTGATATTTGCGTGAAAAGCTTTGGCTAGTTTAATGCCTGTTTCCATGAAACCGAACCACGTCTGACATCGCTTTTGAAAATACTTTCTCATACGAGAACAAAATCACTTTCTGTATTGCGCATTTTTTGCCGGGAAACACTTTAAATGTGAACCAATATATCTTGTTGAGAAAGAAAAAACATTAAAATGCTCCATTGGATTTGAATATTGTCTAGCTCTTTCTCCGAAAAAATATTTCATTCAAAAAGTCTACGGCTTCTGAAACATCTCTGAAACCTCGAATCCGTTAAAGCTAAATTTAAAGATATTTTCATAATTCGTAAATTTGCGTGTTTAGCCATAGTTGGAAACTAAAATATTTACCCGCTAAATATCACATGTACACTGTTATCCGAAATGTCATTATGTTGGCGGGCACTCAACCCATTATTTTCTATTACAGTTTTATTTTTTCAAGTTTTCTATTTGGCAACGTGAAATTTTGAGTTTTGTACTGACAACAAGCTCTGCCGAGTTTGAAACTCATTATTCCATATGTCAGTTAAAAGAATCGTGCATGATGGTCTGTCTAATCGGATGCAAACTTATACATTTCAGTGTCATTTTAAAATTTCTTTTTTTCAAATTAATAACTGTTTTTTTTTTCCTTTTTTCGCTTCTAGTTTAAGCTCAGCTAGACAGGAGCAAAATCTAAAATACAAACATCCTTTGCCTTTTGTACTAGTGATTCTTATATTGTCTAAATATAAGAATCTCTCTCTAAAGATATGCTTAATCGAAAAGACCCGAGCGTTTTAAAACATTTCGCAACATAAGATCTATTCAAATTTAAGGTGAATTTTTTCCTTCATTCAGTAAAGTTTGCGCAAATACTGAGTCCAAGCAAGCGTTAAAATATTCATTCGCGAACTGATTCCGTTGATTTATTTTATAAATATCGTACGTACGTTACGTGCATCACTTCCACTAATGTATGTCGTCGACAAATAATCAGCAGTAGTCACCAGCCACAAAAATATAGGCAAAAGTTGGATAGCTTTACTTACCATGGGTACTCAACGATTCATTCCACTTAAACTTGGGACACGATTTATTCTGATACACTGTCCGTCTAGGACTGAGTATCACCGTAAAACATCAACTCGCCAGTTGCTTATTTAAATTATTTCCCTGGCCGGCCCCTCTGGCTAAAGTTCCCGAAAATCATTTGCATATGAATTAATTCGTGTGCGTTTTTTTTGTTTTGGAGCAGCAAACTGAGTGCTGGTTTTTATTTTCTGCCTTCAATATTTAGCAAGGCAACCTAATTTCTTAAATTTCATGCCTAACATTTGGATAGGAACGGAGGAATTTCGGAAGCAGAAAATTTCATCGCGTTTTTTGTGAACTTCTTTAATATTGCAAAATTTCGCTTTGATTTTCTGTTCTGAGTTGCGTATGCAAACAGATTTCTGGTGCATACAATTAATCCTTACCTGACTAGTATTTCACTCTTTATATGATTCAGCCAGTCATTCCACTTTCCCCTGCCAAAATGCACTCAGTAACTGCCTTGTGTGACCACAGGGATCCCACATGAACATTGTGACCGTTTGATTATTTGTATTCAGACGTATGAAATTTATTCACGAGAGTCGTTTTATACCAATATTAATCGAAAAAAACCTACGATTTATCCAGCTTTCCGACTTTCCTATTTATTTCCTCTCAATCCAAAGATGCAAACAGTCCGGCATCGATCAGTAGTGCTGATTCCTGTGATTTGACGGAACAAAGGGCCTCGATGAAGAGCTCGTTGAATATTTACACCCAGGCCCTCCTCATACTTCAGCTGCTTTATAAGACAACCGTGACAAATCTTTGTTACCGACGTAACATATGCAAGCGTTTTCTCTCAGTCCCGCCTATATTTAGATAGCTGGGGCTGATACAGGGGTGTTTAGGGTGGTTCGATCGAACCCCCTAAATTTTCTCTCAGAACGCTGGGGATAATGTTTCCGAAGACCTAATTTTCAAAATCTCGGACCCTTCAGAAGGGGGACAATTCTCCGAACCCCCCTTGACTAAATCCTGGATCCGCTCCAGAGATAGGACCTACACAAGAGCTTGATTATAATTTGATGACTTTGTTATTTCTGGTTTAATTTCTGAACAATTTTCTATCCATAGAAGATTGACGTCTCGTCCCACGTAGGATGTATTTTAAGCAGAAGATTTTCCCCTTTAGACTCTTCTCTAAGAGAGAATCAATAGCTGGCTCGATGAATGGTCCTAATTGGTCGAATGCGTCGTAAATTTACGTGGATGTGAACAAAGTCTTGACGAGAAAGAAGCGACAATTTTTTGACCTCACCATAATTTAGTTTTTGCCGATTAAAAATGTGTTTCGGATTGTATCTTTTATTGCAGAATGATAATAGATGTTCAAATTTCATCGGCCGAGACGTGCGCTAATTTATCATAATCAGTTTCATGCAATTTTTCAAATATCTACGGCTGGGTAAATAGTGGTGTAAACATTCTGAAATCCTTCTTAACGTAGATTTTTATCTTCTTGAAAAGGAAAAAGATAGTCAATCTTGAATTATAATACCGCAAAACCTTGGTCATAATTTTTACGGCGCTTACTGTGTAACAAAACAAATCGAAACTTAAGAACTACGAAAGCTATCTTTCACAAGATATTTTTTAGTACATAAAGATTCTGATTTTATATCAGAGTGTACTTCTTTACCGAATGAACGGCCTTGTTGGCACTTAAAAGCTATCTTTTGAAGATAAGACCAAGTTTGGTCGTCCTGTTATTTTGCCAGTGCGGACGTCAATTTCAACCGCTTGGCCTTCTTGATCTACGTGATCACTCCTCAGTGACACTTAAGTTGAACAAATACAGCAGATATTCCCTTGAAAAACCTCGACATTGTTCAAAATGATGCATGACTAACTTCATCAATGATTTCAAAACAAAAATACTCAGACTCAGCTATTAGGCGGAAACGCTGTACATACAGTTTAAATTTACGATAAATATTCGTCTTGCGTTAGCTGATTGATAAAAACATCCCTGAAATTGTGCGTAGGTCTTTCCTGTCGTAAACACAGGGAAATTTAATCCGACAAAGCAAGTAGTTCAACGAGGAACTAGAGTTATACCTTCTGCCATCTTACAATAGACTACGTGTAAATGAAGCATTGGTTTATTTATCAGATTTAAAGCTAAGGACCCTGCTGTTGTTGTGGTAGATATACGAGCTTTGGCAGTTTTTTTAACCATTTTGAAAAGAGTATATTAACGAAATCGTCGAGTACATACGGCCTTTTAAAATATAAACAAACGGGCGAAATCAGAAACTTTGTTGGTTGAGACGTGAAGTATTGTTAAGAGCACTTAAACTGAAGTAAAGTTTACCTTCTTTTATTTCTGTGAAATGAATAAATATACCGATAATCGAGAAGGTAATAATTTTACTCACCTTTGCAGATGACAGAGATATGCCTGAAAATTTAACCGGAACATTTCGAGTTGCTTTGACCGTCTCGAACTAAAAGTTGCGTCAATATATATCGAAGATAATTACCGTGAACAAAACAAGAGCGTCACTCTACATAAATAATTCACCATATGGTTGAATCAAGCAGAGTTTCCTTTCATGAACAGTAATCAGCATGAAGATTTACGTTTGATAAAGAGAGAAACGTTGAGACGGCTTGTTTTGTTTGTGTCTGTCCCAGCTCAGGAGTAATCTTTGTTTCAAAATTATTCTTTCGTTTAAGGAATATTTTTCGACATCCTGTCGCATGGTGATAAATCTTCTTTTTATTACTATTATCTTTGTTGTTTTGGTGATTGAAAACAATTCGAAAAAGTAATTTTTTCAATGTACTTTCAAAAACTTCATCTGAAACCGCGAATACATTTTGAGTTGAAAGCTGTTACTAGTCAATCATAACATTTGAAACCAAATCTACCGGATAGCTCACGCAAAATGTTGACTAAATTAAAAATATTTCTTTGAAAATTGAAAACAATTTTATCATGGTTTGTTATAAGTTAGAATACAACGTTGGCTAAGATGGTTTAGATTCTCTAGCCAAAGCCTGTAATGCAAGCCCACGCCATCAAACCATTGTTTTGAGGCCTTCAATGAAGACAATTTGAAGATTCATGATTGTCTCCATATAATTTCCAACCATATACAGCGACGACATGCAGCTTCGCCTCAATCTAGATGGAAGCCGAGAAAGACTGAATACTAATCTCTTTGAAGTTTGTACATGCGCGTCACCGGTCCTCCCAGAATTCTCTGAGGCCATTCTCTGCGGATCTTCTGCGGACGTGGCGAGCGAATAAACCTCCAAAATAGCTGTATTTTTGGCCTCTGAGAGGCCTGATTCACTGTAAAATAAGATTTGATAGTCAAAATGGTAAGTTTATTTATCGTTCTTTGGGACTAAGGGCTTTCTAAGCGTGAAAATGGGATGATTTCATAGTTAACTGTAGAAGAAAGCATCTGGTATGATACCTTTTGAAGGTATTTTACTCACATGTCAGGCAATTTTAAAACTGTAATGTCAATCGGTGATTCGATAGAATTGAGGAAATACTTCTATTTTGTTTCTAAGTTGTTTATGGAGTAGAAATAGTCACCTCTATCGTCGCGTCACAGGGTGACGAAGAGTAGTGAATCATCACTGAATAAAAGTTTAATAATGATAATTTAAAGATCAAGGCTTCCGTGTCTTCCCGATTTTGTTTCACGAAATCAAACGCTCAGACTTTTCCTGCGTTCAATATTTTTCTTTACAGGTTCTACTCGCTGCAGCAATATGTACGAAAACAGGGAAAGGTACGATGATCCAAATATGCATTTGTTTCATGTTAAGAGATAATTTGTTAGGGCCTTGCTGTTTGCCTTTATTGTAGCTCAAACTAAATATCATTGTTATCAAAGTACAATTACCAACATGTAATATAACCTATACTTTCAGAATTGAAAGTGTATTTAAATTTATTATCTGACACTGTGAATATTTTTTTTCTGCATAGCATTAGTCTACTTATCATGGAACCAAATTCCAAGATATTCATCAAGGCAATAAAACAACATTCCCTCTTAACCCTTTTATCCTTAATAGTGACCAGTATCTTACTTCTCCTTACATTGCCGCCCCTGAATCAAACATTAGGGTCATGAGAATAAGGAATACGATCACTAATTTGAGAACTTTTTGATTGTTAAATAAATTCTCCTTGTCAGCACCGTAGGAAATGTATAGGGAACAGTATGGAGAATATTCATACTGAACTTAGGGTGTGAAGTGTTTATGTAATGCAGTTTCAAAGTTGAGATTGTATTTCTGCTGTTCCTCTAGGCCCATTAAAATACATTACAACAGCAAACAATACTCAGCAATACTACATATGAAACCATTACACAAACAAATATTGTTATTGCTCTTACAGCCATTGTATCACGTCAGTTTGTGGAGATGACAAGATCCCGTGTGGAAGGCCTTCTTGCTGCATTTCCCAAATTGATGAATACTGGAAAGCAACACACATTCGTTGAAACCGAGAGCGTCAGATATGTCTACCAGCCCCTAGAGAAACTCTACATGCTCCTTATTACGACTAAAGCTAGTAACATCTTGGAAGACTTGGAAACATTACGACTCTTCTCCAGAGTGGTATGCAATGGCATAGAAATGTTTGCTATTTCACTTTGCATTGATTTTTTTTCTAGTATCAGAAAGAAGACAGGGGTGTGGGGTTTGGGTTAAAGAGAGTGAGACTGTTTATTAAGACTCATTGCAGCAATACACAAAATGACTGAATTACAGAGCTGTCTACAAAACATAAAATAATAAAATATAATACAATAAATCTAATAATATAAAAGGCATAATTATACAAGCCACTAGGTTATAGTCCTTCAAGCACCGTTGTCATTAGCAGCAACTGATTTTGCAACAATTTTAGCTGAAGTCATCTGCATAATTAAGAGCAGAAGTATTTTTTTCCAAGCTGTTTTTAAAATTGGATGGTTAATGAAATAACTTTCAAATTGAAAGAAGAGAATTGGTTGCTTGGAAGGCTTTCCTACTCACTGGTAATATTTGTTGAAAGGAGTTTTGGGATAGAACTGACAGTCTAATTAGTTCAGTATAGGTAGTCATCAAAATATACCTCCAACTGGCATTCAAATGTTTGTGTTTTTAGAAACTTCTGTTTGTCTTTAGATTCCAGAATACTGCAAAGCAATGGAGGAATCTGAGATTGTGGAAAATGCATTTTCGCTAATCTTTGCCTTTGATGAGATTGTTGCCCTTGGCTATCGTGAAAATGTTAATCTTGCACAAATCAGAACATTCACAGAGATGGACAGTCACGAAGAGAAGGTGTTCCGTGCTGTAAGGCAGGTAAGTTTGTAAAATCAGTTCTATCAACTGTTATTGAGAAACTCAGCATAAGATATAGTCTTTTCCTTTTGCCTTTGTTGTGTTTAGTTAACAGGCACTAATGTAAACTTGAACTGACAACCTTGAAATGGAGAGATGGGGGAGCTGTTTGTGTCATTGAGCTTTCCCACTATTGGTATATCCTGCTTTGAGGAGGGCATGTTTTTAGTGGCACCTCAACAGCAGTTTATTCCCAACTCTCTGTAGCCTGTAATAATTTGTTCTGTATCAAAATATTGCTCAGACACAAGAACGTGAAGCTAAAGAAGAGATGAAAAAGAAAGCCAAGGAATTACAAGCAGCAAGAACAGCTGCTGCTCGTGGCAAGGGTGGCAAGGGACAGTTAGCTGGATTTGGAGGTTTTGGTGGAGGAGGTCGTGATTCAAGTATCCCAGTGGCTAATGATGTCACAGTTATTGATCCCACACCTCCTAAACCATCTTATCCCACAAGGTGATTTACAGTGTTTTGTACAACTGCTCTCTTTGTTTGTTTTGTTTAGATTGTGTGTGTATGTTTGTGTGGTTTTTTAAGGCCAGTAATTCACCACATGAGAGTTTTTGGGAAGTATTGAGGTGTTGATAACTGGTGGGTGTTCTCTTTGTTTTGTTTCAGAACGGCTGGCACTGGAAAGGCAATGAAATTAGGGAGCAAATCAAAGGATGTGGACAGTTTTGTGGACAAACTAAGATCAGAGGGAACAGGTGAGGAGAGGTCAACAACCAAACAAGAAAGAGGGGAAGTAAAAGAATTTGAATAGGGCTGAAAAATATCTCAGACAGATAGGGATGCATGGATTTGTTTGTTGGTTATTTTGCTCTCTTCATTCTGTTTCAACCAGAATAGAGCAAAACTCACCACTTCTAAATTTTCTAATTTTACTTTAAAGCTGTAGACCTGTCATAGTTTCCCTGCTGGAGCCAACAATATTTTGTGACAAGTGTAATTGAGGATGGCTGCAAAATCCCCCAAACAGGAAATTTATAACTGTTTTACTGCACTAACTTTTAGAATTTACAGTCCAGTTTGAAATGTTTACAAAGCTGTGTTTTATAAACATTTGTTTTGCAAAATTTACTCCCATGAACAGGATCATGTGTGTTGGTCCAATGCTTTTTGGACCTCCTTGCATTTCAGGATTGATTAGTGCTTTCTCTGGGATTTATTTATTTTGTTCTATTTTGTAACATTTTCCTGTAGCCTAATTGGGTGATGAAACTGCAAGTGGTTTTGCTTTCTTTCTGTTGTTTTGACTGTTGTACTTGCTTGGGTTGTGAAGTGTACAACTTGTTATTTTGTTTCTCATGATTGTTACAGACAAATTGCATTTTTTTTACCACGAGTCCCTCGCACAGAAAGGAGGAACCAACTGAAGTGTTTTGATTTTCCAATTTTTAGAGGTAGTAACTTCCAAGACAAAATTATCTTCAACTGGAAAGACTCCAACAACACCATCTGTTCAAATAGGAAGGTTAGCATTCTAATAATATTAAACAGATAGGTCTGGGTTACTACCAAAACAGGTAGACTGTTTTTCAGAGATGCGTGGAACAGTTGCTGCTAGAGAGAAACATATTTGAATTAAGCCCATGTCACATCGCTGAGAATCAAACAGTGGTGGGCTTTTCCATAAACAAACAAGGAAGGTCTTATATCTGTGGTAAAAGCATAGACAAAAGCCTAAGATGTGTGATAATCGATTTGATTTTAGCTGAAAAGAAATATTTTAAAACACTTTTAGCTGGATCATGTTGTATTGCTAAATAAAAGTGGATAAAGAATGACAGACAGTAAATGGGCAGGCAAAGAAATGTAAAGGAATGTTGCCTTTTGTGCTAGCATCTTTTTAGTTACGTGACCAAAAACGATCACCTTTGTTGCTAATGGCAACTGTTACGCACGTCTCCGCAGTTTACCTTTTTTGGTAGTAAATGTTAATATCTTGGTCAACACCCAGTCAGTTCAGAGCATTTGAATGATGATTCATTTTGGGAGTTTACAACAGCTAAGTGCAAGGGATTTATGAACCAAAAGAACAGGTGTATTCTCTGAGACGAGTCCTCAAAAGATCTGAATTAGATGGCCATGAGCATGTTGAAATGTTAGGCAAGTCTTACCATTTATTTAGAGAACAGTTTGGAGAATATGCATGCTGGTGTAGAAGGCTTAATCCTCTGCTTTTAATTTCAGTGTTCATATTAAGATTGACGAGAAGATCACACTGACAGCTGGAAGGGATGGAGGACTACAGAACATGGAGGTCAGAGGTCTTGTGCTGCTCAGAGTGTCTGATGCACAGTATGGGAAAATAAGACTCACTGTTGAAAACAATGATGACAAAGGATTCCAAATGCAGGTACTGTTGTTAGCCCTGTGGCTGTCAGGTACTTGTCTGCTACTTCTCTGAGCCTTTCACCTCCAGATCTCTTTAGTAATTCTCTTTGCTATCTGCCATACAATTATTTTTTGAGAATTTGGTGTGGGATCAACTGATAATCCCCTAATTTACATTATTCTTTATTCTGATCATTTTTCTACTTGATATCATATTGATAGGTAAGGAGAAATTCTGTCATGGTCGCTCATAGGAGTTAAATGGTTAAATTCTCTTTCATACTCTTCTTTATTTTATAGTTCTGAGAATGTGTTGTTAACACTTAAACCCCCAAGATCTGATTGTTAATTCTCCTATTTAGCTGTTACACATTTACTTGTAAATCAATGACGAGAATTTGGTGTTAGATCAACATAACTTCTACTCGATGAGTTTGATTATTCTCATTACCTGTTTGCTGGATACTTATGGATATTATTGGGAGAGGTTATATGTTAATCACCTCTGGAAATTAAGGTTGAGTTAAAGACAGTATGCAGCTCCCAACTGAAATAGTTTGTAAGGTGCCATTTGGCGGCATAACATCACAAAATGGTCATCAGAAATAAACTGTTTAGTGTGGTGAAGCTTACTTTTGTCGTCTAATATTAGTATGGTTTTGACTTACAGACGCATCCAAACATAGACAAGAAATTATTCAATCAAGAATCAGTAATAGGACTCAAGCAACCAAACAAACCTTTCCCACTTAATAATGACATTGGTGTATTAAAGTGGAGACTGCAGAGCACAGATGAGGGACTAATGCCATTATCAAGTAAGACTTTAGCACAGCAGTAATTTTTTTACAATTAGTGTAGTGGTACTTTTTGAACAAGATAAACCATCTAGCTATGATAACATGCATGGTTGGATGGGCTTATATATTGTGCATTGGATTTCAGTTTGAATGGTCCATGTTTGGGCTACAATTTGCATCAGGCTACAGAAATTAGCTGCTAGTCCCTATTAGAGGTTAAAGAAACAGTGATATGAGAGGGAGGCAGGTTTGGTCTGTGGACTCCATACTTTCAGTTTGTAAAGTTGATTGTATGTTTCATCTCTCTTGCAGTCAACTGCTGGCCTTCGGAAAATGACGAACAGTGTGATGTTAACATAGAGTATGAGCTTCTCCAAGAAAATCTGGAGCTGAATGATATTGTAATTTCAATTCCTGTTCCGTAAGTAGTCAGTTATCTTTTTTTGTAAATAAGTTAGCATTGTATTTGTGAAGTTCAGCTGTATGGTAATTTGTAAGTGTGCGTGTCAACCTCAATAAAAAGCAAATCATGATGTTCTTCCCTCAGTAATAAGGCAAGTCAGTATGACAATATTGCTTGATTTGTAAATGTATGAGGAAAAGAAACAGAGTTGAGAAACTGGTCCCTGATGAATTTGAAGTGGCTTGTAATTTGACTCAAATATTGCATTTATTACCATCAAACTAGTTACCATCATAATTGTGGAAGATTCTTACTGCGGTCACAAAGAACAAGAAACTGTCATCATCACATACATTGATTTAAGAAAATTTACCTCACAAAATGGCATGGAAGGTTATTTTAAAATTTAGATCTTTCAAAATTGGATTTTACATGATGTCAGTTTTGATTGATATTAACCCATTAATGGCCGCAGCTTTTGTGGAAAACTGTGTTTTGAAGCTAGTCCAGCAGATTTCGGGTCACTGTTGGGGTTTTAAAAGCTCTAACTTACCAAAAACCACTTGACAGCTTGTGCACTCGACGGCCTTTTGATCCAAATGCAAAATGGCGGCCTGAAAATCTCGGGCACGCGCAGAGAGCAAAATTTCGACATGGGTTGAAAAGTCACGCCCCACTTACGACTTCTACTTTTCTCTCTTTCTCCTGCCCTTTCTTTCCCCTCTCCTTGCCTAAAGTTTCTCCTCACTTGCTGGAAATTGAGTAGGCTTCATTTTGGTGTAGAGATTTTTCAGAAACTACTCATTATTTTCAAAGCACATGCTCGGAAAGGTAGGTGGGTAGTGAAACACGATCTTCGTGCAGATTTTCCAGTCAAAGTGACACGGTTTTTTGGCTATTTCTCCAATCTCCTCCACTCAATTGCGCTCATTCTGGTATCGTCTGCAAGATATTTTCAACCCGTTCAAGTACATGCTCGAATTCGTGCTCCAGAGTTAAAATTGATGACGTCACAGGGCGTAGAAAGGGTGTGAGTCCCCATGGGCGCATACGGGCGCACTGGACGTTAATGGGTTAAGATATGATATATTATAGTGAGGTGTGGAGCTGGTTTTCAGTCAAACATCTGTCTGATAATTCAGAGTTAGGGCAACAGAAATGTTTGCATGTATTTTAAAAGTGATTGTGAGAACAATAACCCCTTTCACTTTTGGTCAAAATGCTCTATTGGGTGTGGTTGCAGGCATGGTGTAGGCGGACCAGTTGTAGGAGAAGTGGATGGGGAGTACCACTATGATCACAAACATTCTGTTCTTGAGTGGCAACTGCCAGTCATAGATTCTTCAAACAAGAGTGGTAGTATGGAGTTTAGCATTGCAGGACATCCTGGAGATTTCTTTCCTGTTTCAGTGACCTTCACATCAAGGAAATCATATTGTGACTTGAAGGTATTTATGTCTTTTGCAATAGAGTGCCAAACAAATCACATAAACAGGTTTTTTTTTTTTTTTTTTTTTTACATGAAGTTGCAACTGCATTTTGGCTAATCAGCTTTGTGTACATGTACCATAAACACTGCCAGATATGCTGTACTCCAAATAAGAGGCACCCAAGTTTGGCACCTCAAATTTTTTAGAAAAAGTTTTTGAAATTAAATTGAAATAAATCACAAGTTGAATCTTGAGAAAGTTGCTTTATACTCGCAAACTTTGAAAACAAGGAATGCTTTGAATCCTTTCTTATAAGTTAAGCTATAACAGGAAGGACATCATACCCTAATCTACCAACTTAGATTTACACTGGTGTATGTTTAATCTTACTCTGGCATTTTTCAACAAATTGTTTGCATTCATAGAAATCTTTTGTTGGCCTTTTCCTTCAAGAAAGATTATTTTTGCTTAGTTGAAACATTACAGGAGTAATCCATCAACCTTTGTAAATTTATGTATTTGCAGATAACAGAGATCACATCTGTGGATGATGAGAAACCAGTGAAGTTTTCAGAAGAAGTTGGCTTTTCAGTGGAAAAATATGAGATTGTATAATCATTATGGTGACTTAAATGCTGTAACTTATATTTTTCCTTTGGTAACATAAAATACTGAGAAAAAGCTTTGCCAAAGGAAGATCTTATCTGCCAACATATCTCTTAAAAATGTTATTGGTGTTGATAGTGTATCAAAACAGATAACTTTGGGAGGAAGTATGGTAGACAAATATCTAAAATAGTTGATTAGGTATTGTATAGCCGTACTCCTTTTTTAAACCATATAAATGTGTTTGGTAGAGAAGAAAAACCCACCGAAATGACAACTATCTATCCCAATTTTCACAAAGTTGATACATCATTTGTACATGAAGTTCTTTATAAATAGCGAAGCATGCAGCTATCTTTCTCCACCTTTGTTAGATTTTTGACATCATACTTCTCAGGGGTTTAAAGAACTTTTTCTTTAAGTGGCTGCCAATGGTGTGATAGGCAGTCATGCCAGAAAAGGAGCCATAAGGCAAAACCCAAACACAAAAGCCTGCAGGCAAAACAGAGAGTGGTAAGAGGAGTTAGAGGCAGCAGCAGACAGCTGGTTACTGGCTGTTATTGAAACCCCAGACTTCTCAGAAGGATTGTGTGACAAGCTATTGACAACATTTGATACTTCTTAGGCAAGTTCAGTGACATTCCAAACAAAAGCTACAAGGGAGATTCATCTAACCTTTGGTTAGGTAACAATGAAAACAAGTTCAGTGACAACTCAGAATGTGTGTACAGTTAAACCTTACCAACGTAGACTACCTCTAGGAATTAACAATTTTAGATCAGCGTAGCCATATGATAAAGAGGGTATGGCTGTTGTGTGAGTACTCTTGTGCTGTTCAATAGTGAACGCATTTTCAGTCTGTGGCAGTTAATTGATGAAAACTTTCAGTGACAAGACCACTTCTGGGAGTGCAGCCCCCTGCACGGGTGTCGCTAGGCAACAACATTACCCATCATGCATTGTCATGTCATAGTTTACCACTACTCCTTCTTGTGCCATCACACAAAAGTTGTTGCCCCAACAAAGTGAATGAGAGAGATTTAAACTTAACTAATGCTGCTTGGAATTCATAAGGATGTTGTAGTTAGTTTGCCATGCTCATTACATGGTATTTTTATTGGGGAGGAAAGAAATTAAAGTAAACAATAAAATTCAATGAATTATTATCATTGTACATGTTACGTATGATGCACGATCCTCGCAGTAGATAGCGCTATTTAAGCAATAGCGAAAATCAGACCTGAAAAAAATCAGGCCTGTACGGGATTCGAACCACTGACCTCTGCGATAGTAGTGCAGCGCTCTTACCAATTGAGCTGACAAGCCAACTGGGAGCAGGCCGTTAAGTTGATTCGTAATAAACCCGTGAAAGTGATAAATCAGATACAATGAAATATATGAAGTTCATATATTTTGAACTGCGGCATTAGATACGTATGATGCACGATCCTCGCAGTAGATAGCGCTATTTAAGCAATAGCGAAAATCTATTTAATAGATAGCGCTTTTTAAGCTATTGCTTAAATAGCGCTATCTACTGCGAGGATCGTGCATCATACGTATCTAATACCGCAGTTCAAAATATATGAACTTCATATATTTCATTGTATCTGATTGTACATGTTATTTTCCTGTCTGCGGGAGAAAATAGCCGGCTATCTTCCACAACTAATTTTGTCTGTTTGTTGGCAACCGACTGCATAGTGAGTATTAGTCACTAGGTCAGTTTCTTTGATCAAATGCACAAAAGCATTTTCAGGAGCCAGCTCTACTTGGGCAATGTTTTCTTTAACACCTTAACATCAGTATCTTTGTTCTCCATACTTGCTTCTTCATTTTCCTTAGGTACTAACAGAGAATTTGTTTGACAGCCAAATCTTAGATTGGCAATCATTTCCTTCAATCTCATTACCTTTCTGAATGATTCAGTGGTGATATTGTAAGGAAAAATAAGATCCTGATTACTCTTAAGGTTTGGAGGGAGTGGGAGGTATCACCATCTTCACCTTCTCTCCCTCCAGCTACCCCTCCCTTGGAGTTTTGTATCCTCCTAGTATTGGTAGTCACTGAAATTAAAAAAGTGAGTTTACTACTAGAAGTAAGACCATGTTGAATGGAAACATCACCAGATTTTGTTGATGTTTAACAGCATGTGAGCGTATGGGATCACGAAACGAACACTAGTACTATAACCAAGTTAATATCAGAATATATGAACAAAGTTGAAATAGTAAATTGGCCACCGTTACGGTTGTAAAAGCTGACGTTTCTCGTAGCTCCTTTTTCTGCCTTTAAAAGCACACACAACCCACAATTCCCCTATTCGCTCCGACGAAGGGCTAATGCTCGAAACGTCAGCTTTTATAATCGTAAGGGTGGCCAATTTACCTTTTCAACTTCGTTGATATATTCAAATTATTTCGTTACCCCCACCGACGCAGCCCCAAACAGTTTCTTTAGAAACTATCAGCCTTTATTCCTTAATATTATTAGGATGTTTTCAACCTTTCTAGCTCCCGGTCAATAGGCCATTTTATTGCACGACTCGGGCAGTCAGAGGGCCAATAACTAAAATCAACCAATCAAAATGCTCTATTGCCGGTCAATATTCTCTCAGTATTGGACCGGGCACTGTCCCGAAGAGTCCCGAATGATACTGCACGTGTGTCCCTTTGAACTTCAGTCGTATAATAAATCTCTTATTAACCAAGCTTGCTCGGGACCGTACTGGAAGAATATCGGCCCTCGGGTTTTTTTTGCACGGACCTCGCTGCGCTCGGTCCGTACTGTCAAGACCTCGGGCCGATATTCTCCCAGTACGGCCCTCGCGCTTGGTTAATAAGATATATTTACAGTTGTGTACTCAGTTGCCAAGCCTTTGATTCAGATTGAGGCTAAAGGTGACCTTGTTGTGATAGAGACCTGTACCTAGTTAGCATGGTAGCAAAGTGATCGACTTTTAAAAGGCAGCAAGGTTTGTATCATAACAAGGTCACCCCTAGCCTCGCTCCCGTTCAAGGGCTTGGCAACCAAGCACACAACTGTAAAATGGACTTTTGTCAACGATTTTGCCAACTATTCCTTTATTTTCGCCAGCAGAAATTATGCTCAGCGGACTGCATCTTCAAGCCCAGTTTCCCTCTATATCACGTGGAAACATGGCGGACGAAATCCTTAATTTTCTTAAAGAGTGCTACTAACGTAGTGGCTCTTGATGCAATCCTCAAATCTGCGTTAGAGCTGAAGTTTAAGAACATTTTATTTGAAATGGATCTCTTCAGAGTAGAGAGATTCCTGGCTGATAACGAAAATGAACCAGATCAAAGAGACGAATCTAAAAGACTGGCCGAACTCCAAAGTGCAATCGCCGATAGAAAGAGAAAGAGACTAATGTTAGCTCAGGGTGGAGGGAGCTATGAGGAATCAAACAAAATCCAATTTTCAGACTCCAAACAAATGAAATCTGATGTCCAAGAAGAGGTGAAATCAGCGAAGAAAGCGAAGAAAAAGAAAACAAAGACTGAGGAAGAGAAATCGGAGAAGGTACAAGACAAAGGGATCCCAAAGGAAAAGGGTGAAGTCAAGAATGCTTTTTCCATCGATGATTCACAGGAGATGCTTATTGAAAAGAATTCTGAGAAGATAAACTACAAAAGGATATCCAAGAAAGGCTTAAAAGAGGAAAAAGTTGAAGTTAAAAATGATATTCCCATGGAGGATTCACAGGAGGACAGACTCTCTAAGACCACTAGAACAAAGGGAGCAAAAAAGGGCAACAACAAGACTATTTTTAACGGTAAAATTATCAAAAGTGACTTTGACAATGAAGATGAGGATATTTCTCAAGAAAATGAGGACAGTACGGAAAAAATATCAGTAGAAACACTGCAAGAAAATAATGAAGATACAGGGTTTACAGTAATTGGAGGCCAGAAGAAAAACAAAGAGTATAAAAAAGTACAAAGAGTGTTACCTGGCTGGCTTGCAAAACCTACGATCATTAACTCTGACTTGGGCAGTAATAAGACTCCTGTTGACAAGATCCCTTTCTTAGAATCTCATATCGTCACCAAACTACAACAGCTTGGTATACATCACTTATTTCCTGTGCAGAGTGTGGTAATCCCAGCCATACTATCTCAAATGGATACAAAGAGTTTCTTGGGGAAAGGGGGTTATGCACCAGGTGATATCTGTGTCTCAGCCCCAACAGGAAGTGGCAAGACCCTTGCATATGTGATACCCGTTGTACAGATCTTGATGAAAAGGGTGGTTTGTCACTTGCGGGCATTGATCATCCTTCCTACCAAAGATCTGGCCAATCAAGTTAAACAAGTTTTTGAAATGTTCACAGAGGGTACAAATTTGAGCGTGGGCCTAGCTTCAGGATCAAATTCATTCACAAAGAATCAGGAACAGCTTGCTAACCAAGAGTAAGTATTTTGTTTTACTTTGACAAAATATGTTTTACCCATGACATACATCATCTTTGTGGCAGATGCGGAAAGAAGTTGGCATTTCCTTGAGGAGCCACTTGGCTCGAGTACAGAATTTACTTACCTACTTACTTATATATTGCATCCAGATAATAAATAGGTATATATTTGAGTTTGATATCTGGAATCAATCTGTGAAGAAAAGTCTTCTTTGTGTAAGGTTGTGGTCTTTAACCATTTAACTTCCACAAGTGACTAAGATAGAATTTACAAAACCTTTTAGTCTATTTGTTTAAAATGTAATACTGTCCATCCACTAAATTCTAAGATTACTTGCTGCATGTAGATTGATAGTTTCCTTTCTCCCCTTCTCTCGTCTTATCTTTTATATTCTGGGCCCGCTTTAATTGGCTCTGCTGCTGCGGTGTCCCTGCCATTTTTTTTGTCATTTCTTTTTTGTCATCTTTTTTTTATCTATTTATTTTATTGTTGTTGCTTGGCAAAGTTAATAAATAAATAAATAAGAAATATAAGCAGACAAGTAATGAGAAGAAAGAATATCAACTAGGAGATCATTAGTTGATCCAATACCAAATTCTCCAAACTAACATCATAAGAATTGTATGGCAGGCAGTAAGGAGAATTACTATTGAGATCTTGTGAGAAGTGACTAATTTTTAATGCTCATTACAGTGCTTTTACTTTTTTTCAGCTCTTGTGGTAGTAGCAGTCGCGTTGATATTCTTGTGTGTACTCCTGGTAGATTAGTTGATCACATTTCATCAACCCCAAATTTTACACTGCATCATGTAAGATTCCTTGTGATTGATGAAGCTGATCGCATGTTGAGTCAATCATACCATGGCTGGCTTGGCAAAGTACTGAAGGCTGCCTACAACAAACAATCTCTCACAAGCAACTTTTTCAACAGTGACAGGTACCTGTTAATGGGTCTGAAAATTTAGTTTAAGTAGTACAGGATAGTATAGCTATCTTGCACCTGCAAAGAGTTGGGGGAAAGATGTTGTAGGAGACTTTGGGGATAAAGGTGTGTAAAAAAAAGGGTAGGATTATACTAGACGAGTTATAGAGAGGTTCCCTAAAAGGTTCTTTTGATCTGGCCATCCCAACCAAATTTTTCCCTCATTCCTCTCATTGGGGTGTTTGGAAACTTTAAACAACTTCAATCTGTGGACATTCTTGCCATGAAATTTAACCAAAAACTCCACTGTTTTCCATTTATAAGTCTGTCAAGACTATATCAAATCACTGTTTCTACATGCATACATTTGGACTGTATCAAATACCTTGTTTCCTTTTCAGGCCTTTGTCCTGTACCCTGCAGACAATCAGGCATCCTGCTGGAGCTCAAACAGCAGCAAGTTTTGCCACCATTCAACTTCCTTTGCAAAAATTGTTGTTCTCTGCAACAATGACACACAGCCCTGAAAAGCTTGCTCCTCTCCAGCTGTATCAACCAACCTTGTTTACTGGGACAGGAAGTGTGAATCAAACAAAAACAACTGATTTGGGCAAACCAACTTCAGGTACTTGTAGAAAGTCTTCAGCTGTTTGTTTTGTAGTATTTAAAAAAGTGCAGTAGTTCCAAGAGAAGTATGTGTAATTTCATCTCAACTGTCTTAGTTCTGAAAAATCTGAAGCAACATGTGCTGGCCATTAGACCTCTACTTCTCCCACTTTTAGTGTTGAAGTTTTCGGACAGATTACTTAAAATTGTGGTTCAAATAAAAATGGTCACACTAGTTGTTGTTTGGATTAAGAAATATACTGATAAGGCTAAGTGTAAAAACTTGTCCCAACTTTATTGAAAGGAAAAGATTTATGTTTGTTTCTCATACACAAGCTATCAACCTGTGTAACTGGTGACAACTGCTTTCTGTTTATAAGTTGTAGTTTCACTTAGATAGCACTAGCTAGAATATCTTTCATTTCAGTACTATATCTGTGCTAATTTGGATCGAGAAATTAACTATGCTCCATTTATGCCTTTGTAGTCAAGTGACCTTTGAAATAATCATTAGCATGATCATAGGATTTTGAAAATTTTAACAGAGGAGCATTGGAATATAAACAGTTTGCCTCATGTTTGGTTTTTTTATTTAGATGTATCAATATCTGGTCGGTTCAGTGTTCCAGAAGGACTATCAGAATACATGACAGTTTGTAACAGTGGAGAGAAGCCGCTGATGGTGTTGTACTTCTTAACACAGCTTAAATTTGAGAGAGTTTTGTGTTTTGCTTCCACACTAGAAGCTACCCATAGGTAATATGTGTTTACATGCAGTTTCTGTTTTGCTGTTCCCATAGCTTTCAATAATACCAAAAATTTAACTTATTAGTTATACTTTTGACCCAAAGCTCTGCTGTAGGACAAATTGAAGGGAGCCCAGTTTTCTGAAACTGGGAAATCCAACGTGCTCAGCATTTGCTTTTTAGTCTTGTTTGTCTTCTATTCACAACAACTGACTTAACTTTTTACACCCTAACATCAGTATGCATATTCTCCATACTGTTCTCCTTTCAATTCCCAAGGTGCTGACAAGGAGAATTTGTTTAACAATCAAAGCCTCTTGTCTTGGCATTCATTTCTGTTATTCTCATGTTCTTGATGAATGACTCTGCACTACTTCTTTGCGAAGAAATTAGATTCTGGTCACTCTTTAAAGGGCTGAAAATCTCTCTTACAACTGAGCTTTCTACCCATATCCCTTTTCTTTATCTGCTGCAGGTTGTATCTACTCATGAAGTTATATGGTGGCATTGAAGTAGCTGAGTATTCCTCCAGCTTGTCACCTCCACAGAGGAAAGGAATCTTGAGAGACTTCAGGCTCGGAAAACTACAGCTTCTGATCTGTTCAGATGCCATGGCGAGAGGAATGGATATACAGGATGTGTGTTACGTCATCAGCTATGACGTACCAAATTACGTCAGAACATACATACACCGTGTGGGTAGGACAGCCAGGGCAGGAAACAAAGGTAACCTAGTGCCAGTCTCTTCCGCTGTGTTTATCGTTGGAGTTTATGTAACTTTTAACGATTGCAAAGATCGTCATGAACTTTCTTTTGGTTTCTACTTGTAATTTGTGGCTTCTAGTTCCTCAAACTGCCCCCCGGTTAGCTCAATTGGTTAGAGCGCCGGATTGTGTTGTGCGGAAGGTCGAGGGTTCAAGCCGCGACCAGAGGCTCATGGTCTTAAAATAACTGAGGAGAATTTGCTACCAAGAAATGGATCGAAATTGTAGTCTTCTCGGATAAGGACGAATAAACCGTAAGCCCCGTCTCCTGCAGGGTTAGGGGTAGGAGACGTTAATTTTCCACGCACGAGATTACTGTGTGGTGGATGTCCTTCCCTGGGGTGGGATGGGTAGCAGGTCCACATCATCAAAATTGCTGCCATAAACTCAACCTGCTCAAACAAATAAAAGATGAATGAATTAATGAATGAATGAATTAATTAATGTTTTTAAATGCCATCTTATCGCAAGAGAGGGATTTAGGAAGGTCTCCTGCTTCATTTTTGGCATTTGATTGCGAGCCTTAAATTGTGGTTCTATAACAAAATTTTAAGTCTTAAAGAATGATAACTTCTAGTTAGAAGAGAAATGCCAAACGAAATAAGTCAAACTACGAAAGAAAATTTTAGACACTTTGTACTCAACACATTTTGCTCACTGATTTGTTTCAATCGATTTTTGTGGTGTCAGGAACGGCCATCACACTGTTACACAGCGAAGAAGTACATCACTTTAAAGAAGTGATTCAGAAAACAGGACGTGAAAAGATCGCCAAGTATAACATCAAAGAAGACAAACTTCAGCCCATGGTTGATAAGTATCAGGACACTTTAGAACGCTTACAAGATGCAGTTCAGACGGAAAATCAGAAAAAAACGCAACAAAAAGGGAAACAGGACGTTGTCAAATTATTAGCGGAACAGTTCATGACTAATGTGAAAAAAAGAAACCTGGAGAAAAGCTAGTTAACTGTTGAAAGACGATTTTGAAATAAAAAATTAACATTTATCGTTTGGAATTTCTAAAGAATGATCGAAAGAATAAATCAATGTGTTGCGTGGACAATCATAAATGAAGTACATCCTCTCTCTCCTCTTCCAGTTTCTCCTTTCTTTTTGGAAGGCTAGTTAACTAAAAGTGACCAGCATCTAATTTTTCATTACATAACATTACAAACGAACCGAACAGAACGACCTAACACGCAGACCAATCACGACCGACCTACGCCACTTGAGTCTTAGCCAATAGCAACACGGCGAAACTGACCAATCATTTTCACACGTAATGGACTAAGAACATTCTACTGACAACCACTATTCATCTGACTCTGATGATGACTTCCGTACAGGTTGTCGAAACGTCAGTCACCAACACCGGGACTACACTCACCCGGACGATCGCACTATACTTTCACATGTTAACCCCCCGGGTTCAAACCATTTACTGTATCTAATGTTTTCTCACAATATCACTTAAAAAGTCACGAGAATAAAGTATGCGATCACCAACTCGAAAGGCTCTTGATTGTTGAACAAATTCTCCTTGTCAGCATCTTAGGAAATGTATAGAGAACAGTATGGAGAATATGCATACTGATGTTAGGTTGTAATGGGTCTAAGAAAGATCCAATGAAGATTTAAACTAAATACCAGGAAGTTGCACAAGGTGTGGGAAATGCAAGCCACGTTTGTTGTGAATTTTGCATCTGACTGGTTAAAACGATTTTCTCGAGTTTCCTGAGCCACCCAGAGTACGAGCAGTCCTTCCTTTTCAGCGAAGTCTGTCGCGCGAGTGAAAAAAAAATTCAAGGAAACAAAAGTGATCTTAGCGCGTTCCGCTGCTGGAGTGACGCCGATGCGCCACGGGAACTCCATACCCTACTTACCGAGTTCCCGCGGCGCACCGGCGTCACTGCAATAGTTTCACTGATTTTTTATTTTGACTCGCGCGACGGACTTAGCCGAAACGAATTATACCACGAATTACCTCGAATTACTTTGTGCGCGCGCGCGCGCGCGTGAAAGATGTCCATTGTTGCGTACGACAAGTTAGTAAAGGTAGTAGAGAATCAAGCGAGTAAGAAACAAGTTAAGTTTTGTTGCATATACTTGTGACCTTTTCGACGATACCGAAATAATTACTTAGTTCAAGGTGAGTGTAATATTTTCAATAGAACGGTGGTCGCGTATTGAAAATGGAAGCCACGTCAAGGAAAAACTTGTTTTACTACACGGATTGCATTGCTGTTTAAAAAGAGAAACCGACCTTACTTTAAACATACTAATATGGAATACATACTTCATCAACATAGGTACGAAACGAGTAAACTGACAGGGTGCAAATGGTCCTAGCTGTGTACGAATCAACTGAGTACGAAACGTCCATGGTACGAAACGACTGGTAAGTAAAAGAAGTGGGGCACCGCTATGGCCTGAGAAAAGGCGAAGAAGAAATCCAACGGGCAGGATCAAGCCTACTACTTGATGGACGGGGGGAGGTGGGGTGGGTGGGTTCCCAAATTTGACGTTGTGTAGGGTGATGGGGTGGAACAAATGCGAATTTTTTTGTATAGCCACCTTTTTTATTATTAAGATTTTCAAACCATTTTAACGATGAATTTTGTTTCTTGTATTGTATATTATACACGTAATTCAGTCTTCGGACTGCGAGGTGTTTCTTTTTAATAAACGATTTATCTATCTATTTTTTTTTTTTTTTTTTGTTTTTCAGGCGCCCCCGGCCACGGACCCATTAGTGCAATGGTCAGTGCTGCAACGGCCGGACGACATATATACTTAACGGAACCGGAGTGCAATGGTTCCGCCGAGTAACGCCTGAAGGAGGGTACACCAGTACGCCAAAATCGCCCAGGAATCGAACCTGGCCCCCCGGAAGCGCTCCCCGCCTAACGGGGCACCTGAACAGTCGGGGTGTGCAAGGACTGCTGTTGGGTAACGAGTCCCATAATGCAGAGAACTACATGCTATGAGACCCTAACCCGTAGAATTATCAATGCAAATTACGTTTGCCTAATGGTAGCTAATTATTCTCACGAATTCAAACTACAACGGAAGTGGCTGAAATTTGCAACGCAAGTTTTTCGTGCTGGTCACAGAATTAATCCATTTTCATGACAACTTGAAGAATTTGCGCCAAACCAAACAGTTCATGGTCGTCTGTGAAGATGTGGATAATGTACGAAGTCCTCCTCGAAGAAGAACTTATATATGCGTTCCAAACTAAATATTAATGGTAAGTGTATTTTCTAAAACGTTTTTCGTCTCTGTCGATGAATTGGAGACTGGAGTGCTGCCACATGAGTTATTGCAAGTTCCGTGGCAATTTGCTTGAGCTATGTGCCGCCCTGCTGCTGAACTAGTTGTTCGTCGTTTGAGAACAGTGAGAGCAAACATGGCAATTATTCTTATGAAAACAAATGTAGTTAAAACTATTTGAGGTATTCTTTTCGAAGAATATTTCTATTATTTTTGCCTCTGCTCCTTGCTCAAGTTAGACTTCGAATAATTACAACGTGTGGCTCATCAACTTGTGACGAGTTTGCTGACCACTGAAGTACTGGTGTGCCATGTTTGTTCAAAAACGTTCCTAGCATAGAGAAGCTTTTAAAAATGAAACATTATTCACCGGCTATTTTTACATGAATGGCAGAAGGCCTCGCCTCAAAATTCTTGTCACTCCTTGCTTTAAAATTTCATAAAAATTGTGAGGAGAATGTTTCGGCAAGATTTCCGTAGAACCCCATACTTCATTATGCATGCAATTCTTGGATTAAAGAAAACAGAGGCAAAACAACAGATTACCTTTGGGTCTTCGGCTTGTTTTTGATTGGTACGGGGTTATAACGGAAATCTTTCCGAATTTTTCTACTGGTCCACTTGGAGGGTCAAACAGATAACATTTCAAAATTACAATTAAAAGTGTAAATTTAATCACAAAAACCTTATTTCCTCTCTTTCTTTTCCACATCTTTAGGACAATCACTGGATGAACGACGGTGTTTTATTCCTGATGGACTTTGGAGGACCTTGCAAGAAAGAATACAAGGAATACTCAGACGATTGTGAGGACTGAAGACGACAAAGATAAGAATTTACAATCAATTTTAGATTTAAAAAACTAGTGACTGTGTATTTGGACGAGTAGACAATTTTGCATCGTGTGATTTGGAGAAACCAAAGACAAAGAAACAATAGACAAAAGAAGTCATACCAACCGAAAAAAAAACAACAACAACAACACCTGGATTGTAATCGTTCAAATACAATTGACACTACTTTTTTAGTTTCAGTAGGTTGATTCAAAAGCTAAGATTTTGAGGGCGGTCTTTCAAGGCTTAGTGAAAAGAAAGAAAAAACAAGTATGTTGAAAAATTGATTTGTATTATTTGATCAACTCCTCCGACTATATCTTTCAAGAACAGCTTAGAAATTCTCAAAATTGTCATAAAAGCCATGCCGAAAAGCCTCGAAATACCGCTCAATGTTTATCTTTGGATTTACGCTAAGTTGTCGAAATTGTCGGTGATGATGTGATGACGTGTAACTTTCTAAGGTGGCACTTGCTCTTGACATAAGTCTCTGGGCAAAAACAAGACTTTGAAGGAGATTTAGGAATAGTATTGCTATTTCTCAGCATTCTTCAAGCGATAGCGGCAAGGAAATTTGTCGCACAATGCCGGAAATCCGTCTCAGAAATGGTAAAAGTGCTGATATAAACAATTGCCACTGATTAGACTCGATTATTAGAGCGAAACGGCATGATAAACTTGAACTAATACCGACAGACTTGTGCGATAAACACTATTACGACTTCGTATAGACGAATCTGCAGTACAACTAAAAAACGACATCAATTCAAAACTGACACCACTATCACGCACTAAGAAATGGACTGACGTAAACCAGACAACAAATGGGCGTGACAAAACTAAAACCAGAGTATGATGATACCGTTGGTTTGAAACACTAAATTTCGCTGAAAACTACAGAGTTCTTTAGTAAAGGCGGACCTATTTCAGGAACGAGATTTTTCAAAACCAATCAATGATAAAACCATACCATGAGCAGAGATGCTTTCACTATAAAAAACAGCTATTCCAGCTGACAGAAAATTGTAACCATTAAGACCAACAGCATCCGGGACATTGTTGAACAATACCGTCTATGATAGGAAATTGACAACTAAAATGACAAAGACACTGACGAAGAACTTGAATGTAACTCCAACGATTCCGAGACGCTGTGGACACTACCTTTTAACGTCTTACGGCTTAAAACACCACAGAGCTGAAAAAATTGACCATCAAGTTTTAATTTTCGACAGACGAACAACTCTTCATTTACAATGAATACATATTTATCATCACGGGTGTATTACGAAGCTTGTTAGCTCAATTGGTAGAGCGCTGCACTAGTATCGCAGAGGTCAGTGGTTGGAATCCCTTACAGGCCTCACTTTTTTTCAGGTCTGATTTTTCGCTATTGCATAAATAGCGCTATCTACTGCGAAGGATCCTGCATCATATGTAACTCTTCATTTGTCGCCTATAATGACGCAACCTAAGTCACCGTTTCACGGACCACTCTAAACCGTTCAATCAGACATGACACAATCCTGGGTTGAAAATAGCGCAGTTTTCAAAAACCAACTTAATGGCAATATGCAATGAGAATTCAAAGGGCGCTTTCCATTTGACCAAAATTTTGGAGATTTCCGGTCTGAAATCGAATGGAACGGGAAAGGATTCCGAAAATTTAGGAATGCGTTTTGAGTGTGCCCTCTTGGATGCTGTCGGACGCGTTCCTGGCCATTCGGCCAGCGAAAATACCGACATTTTGAACCCATCAATTTTGTTGAATGGAAAGCGCCCAAAGTAAAACTAGGCAAACTGCAAAAAGGGCGGAAAAACGCGGGCGACCGACTTGCGATTGGTTTTTGTTTTGCGCCTGATTGGTTGAGAGGACGGCGCGAGTTTCTGGACCAATCGCTGAACGAGTTTAACCAAAACCAAAGTTATCTCAGATCTCGGTTGCACTTTAAAGCCACCTTAGAATAGTTCCACGTTCATCTGATATTCACCATGAATTAACGTTAAGATTATTCTGAAGGGTTCTCCATGATTGAAATCATTTATAAACTTAATGGGAATTGAATCGGAGTTTACTTTCTGTATGTTTACAAATTGAGACGTTTAATTTTAATCTAAACCATAGTTAATGGAGGGTCCCCTCTATTAACTATGTCTAAAAATCCTAAAAAAAATATCTGGTTTGTCTATGAGATGTCAGAAAAAAGAGGAAGGCGCTCTCTAAAAAAAATAGAAGCTACAAAGTGTTTCGACGTAGCGATCGAATTCTCAACACAGACGCCAAAAGAAGCTGTTGACAACGTGAAATATCGACTTGCAAATTCAGCATGTAAATCTCGTGGACACAGTATAAAAGAATGTTACTCAGTTATAAGTGTACATGCAAGTGTTGCCGAAAACTTTCTCAATCGAACAATCCTTATTTCATCTTCTTTATTTCTACAGTTGACAAAACCGATATATACGTAATCATATTTTGTGTTCAACCAAACTAGAATTTTTTTATCACAGTGTATTCAAAGCACTTTTTTTGCCAAGAATTATAAAAGATTTCCGCTTTCAAACATTTTTATTCAGGTAATCCACTGATTACTTTTTCATTTCAAAATATTTTCCTCTCATTTCCACAAGTAGAGGCTCGAAAGAATCGTCTTTTTTCAGTAAGTTTCTATGCTAAACAGAAAGCAATTTTTATAAATTCTAATATGAACAGCAAAACCTTATGCGTCTAAAAAATGATTGAGGTATATTGATTTCGTGTTTCCGCTATTGAAAAATTGCGAATTTTTTTACACTTGTGAGTTTGTAAGTGTTTATCAGAGACAATAATAGATGAATAATACGGAAAGCACAGCAAGAGACAAAAATTCACAAACGTGATTGCTGTTGTTTTATACCCCTTGGCTTTGACTGAAAACATGATTTATTGGCATTACATCAAGATTTTATTTTGAACTGAATAAATAAACTATTATAAAACAATCTGGTGGAATAAAAAACAGATGAAATACCAACGAGAAAAATCGCCAAATGTCTTATAGTGGGTATTCGCTTTTATATCATGCTCAAGGAATCAATATCGACGTATGAAAGTAATGGTCTGCATTTGTCATCAAATTTCCATAGCTGTAATGGTCAAAAAGACTTAAAATCGAACAATTTTCTTTGCCTTCGAAGCTTTTTGTCCTGTATCAAAACATAAAGATTTTGATCCTTTGATTTGTAAAAAAATCATTAGGAAAAAAAATTGTTGTTTAAATAAGGGATTAATTGCTCTAAATACTATCGAAATACAACTAATCATCATATCAAGAGAAAAATACAAAAACAGTTTAAACAACAGACATTTGTGAAACAATTTTCTAAGGATGTAGTCAAATAAAAAGAATACAGTAGTATTTGTCTAGACTTTCCTCAAAATGTCACTCCTAATTGCGGTCGAAACAAATTATGATAATGCTGAAAAGGGTACGTTAACATTGAAAAAAAGGTAAAAAGGAAAACTTACAATTATAGAGTCTGACATGGTAATAAAAAAGGTTTTTCCGTCTCTCGGTATCGTAACAAGTTCACCAGGCTGTTTTTCTAAACATAAAAATCTTGAAAAGTACTCGGCAAAAACATGAAGAGAAAGAAAAAAATTGAAAGTTTGAGTACTTGTAACTCGTTAGTATGTCTCCCCTTTCAAAAATGCAATTATTGAAATTCAGAGCATGTTTTTACACTTCTAAAATTCCTGTAGTTCATAAAGACAGTGATAACAGATAAGATTCTTCGCTTGTGGTCCACAACTGGATTTGATTTTTTAAAATTCTGCGTTAGAAATTTTCCGAGCTCGATGTATAACTATACACATCTCTTTGATGAACCAGATATTGATTTTAATAGCCTGTTATACTTTGGGTTTATTACTTGGGTCAAGAGAACACATCATGATCAGGGCAAGAAATTCTCTTGCTCAATTGTAAACAACCAAACACTACAGGCTACAACCTAGACTGGATGAAATGGCAAGATCCGGGAAAAAGCAAATTGGTTCAAGAAAAGTTTAACACACAAAACAAAAAAAATAATTAACCGAGTGTTTGTATTTCGAAGACTTCCAAAACGCAACCAATGCTAATGTTTCGGCCTTTCCTTTTACTTGCTATTTCATCTCTACTGTAAAAACTTTTGAAATTTAAAATCGGGAACTTTAAGTTAAAGTTTTACAAAATTGTGCAAGGTAATGCACAGGTTTAGTAAACGGAAATTTTCGCTGGAGGCATTTTTACAATTCTTGTCGAAAAAAGTTGTAAGGGGAATCGCTCTGCAAATTCGTCCAAATTTTCCCGCCAAAAGTCTTAGTAGATATGGGAAAACATTTTTCTACGTACCTTTAAATTATATTTAATAGATTTTGAATCAAATAATTACAAAAAGTGGTGGATTCATTGTGCACTTTATTGCTTGAGAAGGAGGTAAATAATAAAAGACAACAACAGAATCAACCCGTGTTTAATAAAACTTGTATAACCTCTTAGAAATGCAATGATATTAAAAGGAGACAATAAAAAAAATGGCGCGCCCGTATTTTTCTAAGTTTTTCGGCGGGAAAATTCAATGCATTTCAACAGATGTTACTTACAGAGACTATGAATAAAAGAAATGGCGCATGCGCATTTTGAGCGCGCCCGTATTTTTTTCTAAGTTTTTTGGCGGGAAAATTGAAACGTTTAATCAGATCTTGCCCTCAGAATAACTCCAGAAATAAAATTTACAAATGTTTTAAAATAGCGGTAAACTCGAGACTTAACTCCGTATTGTACTTTCTGAAAAACATTGAATAAACCCGTTAAGTTGAACTCAATATTTGATCATGATAGGCCTGATTCCCTTTACTTCTTCTCGTCGATCACGAAGCCTCCGTGAAAATATACTGAAAAAAAAACAAAACAAATAAACCTTACATTAAGTGTGAAGTAAATTTGCGCTAGGCATCAACAGATTATTTCCCTGTAGTCCAGGCTATTTAAAGAGCAACATTTATTTATTATTAAAAAATTATCTTTTGTCTTCAGTTTTTTGAAAAGCCTTTAAAGATTTCATGAAACTTTTTAAAGAGCAACACTGTTTTTCAAATTCCTTTGACAGACTGAATATGCATGTGCACCTCCTCCTCACCGCCAAAGAATTTAAATATTACTGTAGAGGAATAATTTTGGCATTTGTTATCTGCAATATTGCAAGTATCGGCATAAGAAGACGAGGAAAAACACACTTTCGATTACGCACAGAAAATTAAACATGTACACCTCCTACTCAAAGCCGCAAAATTTAAGGGCAAGAGTTCCGTATGATAACCCACTACTTCATCATGCATTCAGTTCTTCGATGAAAGAAAAACAAAGGCGAAAATGATAGATTATCTTTGAGACTCTTACGCTTTGTTACGAATAGTATGGAGTTATGTGGAAGTCTTTCCAATTTAGCTATTCTTGATTTAAATGAAGGAAATTAAATGGAAATTTAGGTTGCTTGAACATTTTTCTTATAGCAGTTTTTTCTCTCTAAATCTCCCTCAAGAAAATAGAAACTGATCTCGTCTCTCTATAATGACACACGCCTACACTTAAACTATGAGAATGTTCGAAAACCTCTGAAATATTATAGGTAATCGCAAGGGGCCGAGTAAAATTATGGATTAAAATCACTTCTGTTTTCTTTTCCTGAAACTTCTGAAAACACAAGTGATATCAATCTTTGATTTTACGCAGAAACAAGTGATTACTTGTTTATAATATATAGGGCAAAATTCTATTTTATTAAGTGGGTCAAAAACGCACGCTGATTTACACTTTCGTAGGAAGCCGCCATTTCAGTGTCTCAACCAAACAGCATTTTAGTAATTTAGCAATAGAACGATATAGATTTATTTTTTCTGTCACGAGTTTGGAAAAGAGGTACTAGAAGTCGCTGGTGACGTCCAATTCTAACCCAAAACAATATTAGCACACTGGAAGCATAGAAGAAAGGCGCGTGTCGGGTCTCTGATTTTTGTATGACAACCGTGAATTAAAGAATGAGTCTCGTCAGCACTTCTTAAAGCATTTCCTATCAAGGGGCCGACCATTTAACTCTTGAGGGAGAGGGGGGGTGGGTGGGTGATTTTGAAAACAAAATTTCCCGCAAGCGCTTGTTGGAAGAAAAAAATTGCATGCAGCCCAAATGTAACGGAAAAAATGTACCAAAAAATGTACGGAAAAAATATCCTGCACAGCAGATTGCTATAAAAAAAGTTTCTTGATGACCAGAAATCACCCACCCTCCCTCAAAAGTTTAATGGTCGACCCCTAACAAATAGATTCCCCCAGTTGCCGTGCGTCTATTGAGTAATAGGTCACAGATGACGTCATAAAAGTGGCACACGAGGCGCAGCCGAAGGTGTCTCTGATATTCTTTGTGGTGTCAGTTTCAATTAGTTTTACATATATTCTATTAGTAAGCACATTTTGGTGATTTTAGAGAACTTTATGCAATGTACGTACTGCTAGTGAAATGAAGAAAAAGTCCCAGTAATTCCTCAATGTAGGGTTCCTGTAAAGTTGTTCCTTATACGGCATTCTTCCTCAATTCTAAGCCACAATGATCGTTTGACTGCATTTTCAATTCTTTCTGTTCTTACTGTGTGCTATTAGACGTATCTACCTCGCTATTTATCATCAGGTATTCTTGAATTATATTTGTTACCCCAAATAGAAAAGGAAAACAAAACAAAAACTCACTTTTTGAAGCTGTCCATCTTATCTTGTCATGATCGCACAATACCAAACAGATTCCTCATTCAATTCCCTTATCTTGTCTTGCCTGCGTCGAGTCTGGCAAGAAATGGAAAGCAAAAAAATCCCTCGATAATTGCTAAGTTTACACGTTTATTTTTTCGTTACCTTACTTCGGCTTCTTTACTGGTTCGACAATATGTTCCTTATTTGCGTCCATGACAAAATCCTTGAATCTCACTAATTATTTACAGCCCCAGTTTCAGGCTTACTTTGGCTGATGCAGTACCAAAACAGTCCAAACTTACCCATCTGATTACCACTTACATTTTATCGGACAGCTAAGTTAGGAAAATTCAAGGGCTAATGAAAATTACGCAGCAAATCTTAATAGCCGGTGAGATTTAACCACCTGGTCAAAGTATGATATAGCAGCCACATGTACATAGGCCTATTTTCAACAAATTGCTGAAACTTACCTTGCAATAATTTTTTCCCCTTCGTTTCCTCTCTATTCACTCCCATTCGTAGCTACATTAGGAAGCTGCATCAGATTGATTACAGAAAGAATTTGATCTAAGTTTCGATTTTAATCGTATGAATCGTTCACGAAATACACTGAGGAAAAGCTTTAGCGGTTTGTGCCTTACAGCCACGTTATGTTAAAAATCTATCACGACTAATGAATGCGTCGCCATTAGACTTTCTAAAAAGTTTTGAATCGATTTGAATTTACCGCTGCCAGGAACATTTCCTCCTTCTCCAAAACCTCTTCTTGGCTCGGGTAGACTTTTAATTTTAAAAATTGCCCTGGAAACCCAATCCGAAGGACATATATCATGGCGTGGAATTACTCCAGAGTCAAGAACTTGTTCGAAACACTTCCTCCGTCAATCTCGAATTCCTAAACTTCATTAAGCGCGCTGAACTACAGCTTACAATAGTACTCACCGTATCCTCACAGCGTGTTCTTTTGTGAAAGCTTCGTGGTGTATTGTGAGTACAAGCCAAATCTTCAAGCAAATGCTGGAAATCAGATTTGACTGTTTGATGAAGTTTTTTTGCGGAAATGTGAAACTGCTTTGACCACGAGGACCATAGAATACAAATGAGTTGGAAGAATCCATATGCAAATTCAAATATGCGGAAAAACCCTTGGGATGTGAACGGTGTGACTTTTTACAGCAATATTTCCTGTCGTTTCTGATCTAAGGGTATCTTGGGAAAAAAAGGGTTGTTTTCTTGTTGAGTACGATTGTAAAAGCGGCTGGGAAGTTAACCCCCATACTGTAGAGGACTGACGAGCCTTATCAGCATGCTCCAGCAACGAATGGTGCGTAGTGAATTCCTTTTGGTCTCCACCAACTTGCTCCCTCATTCCTTTTCTCAGAGAGACCCTGGAAACAAGTTTCCGTTTGTAATGCATCCCAGGGAGACTTAACGCATGCAAAACTTAATCGAAATGAAGTATAATTTTAGCAATTAAATCTGAAGAAAGAGAACGCACACATGATAATTTTAAATAGACGTCGTAAAACAATTCTACTAAATAGTAACGACTTATCCGCGGCCTAAAAGGAACTGTTTTTTAAAGAAAAAAAACAAAACAAAAAAAACAAAAACAGAACAACAGTGTAAATTGCATCTGACACTTTTTTTTTAACAGCTTCAATTTTAATATCCTAATTGTATTTTTTACATTTTTGTCAACTTTTGATCCAGCACATTATTTCTAGTTATCCATATACATTCTTATTTTAATAGAATTTTACGGCCTGTAACAAATTTCATTGACTAGATTTCGCATTTATATCAAATAAGCGACGCGACTGGATATCGCATGTTTTCCACCGTTATAACCAACAAAATTCCCTCTTACTGTAGTTCAAATATCAGTTACCCTCTCTTTGAAAGTTTTAGAGAGGAATAGCACATTATTTTCAATTCAGAATGTAACAAATACACCAAAAATATTCTTCCTATGCTTCATTTTTGGATGTAACCGACAAAAACATCCATCTTCCTCGCCTGCGAGGTTTGTAGAAATTGCAAAGCTATCGAGGTAAACTAATTTGATTCCATTCAAATTGTGCAACGCAACATTTTCGTGACAGAGCTGCGTGACCATCACGAAATCATTCCAATTTTTATCGAATTGCCTGTAGCTAGTGACAGAAATTGACAGGGCACGAGAGAAAACGCACCATTTACGTGACAGTGTAGGAAACCATTCGAACTGTTATTTCATAATTGTAAATAGACCTAAATAGCTTGTAAAAGAAAATAATTGGAATTGGAATTCAATGGTCCAAAGCTAGGGATAGAAAGTAGAAGAACGTATAGTAACGTGATATTTTTGCGAGAGCATGGCGTGACGGTGTACCAGGCCCTCAGTACACAGGAGCTTTCTCCGTGTTGCCCACCAATCTTTTCCCCGATAATGTTCGCTTTAAGCACACAACACAGAGTTCATTTCCTTCTCTCGCTTCCTGACTGGCCAAATGGAAGCTCAGAAATCCGTGGGGTAAATCCTCTAGAATGTACAGTTCCACGTCTTTCCCAAGGGAACGTAGCCGGCGGGCAAATTCAACTGAGTCGTCCAGTATGGGGTCCAAAGTGCAGGCCTAATACAGAACAAGATAAGGGCGCCATTACCGACAGAAATATTATTACCTGTGATTTTTAGAGATGCATGAGATAGTGTTCGGAATAACTGCTGGCTGGGGTAGACAAATGCCACAGAAGGAATCACTAAACCAAAAGGAACGCGAAAGATTGTGAAGGAAGTGTAAGCTTGTAGCGGATACGTAAAAAATACAAACTTGAAAAATTTTGGTTCAATTTTCAAAACTGCTCTTACAGCAACATCCTTCTTTTCTGAACGCACTCTAATCAAATGCTAAAAGTTGATTACCAAAACAGCTGTTTTAGAGTTGTGACATGAGAAAACCAGCGCTGAACACTTGGTCATTTTTCGTTGAGAAAACAGTCAATGTTTCACAAGAGAGCGCTCCAAAGCAAAATATTCTTTTTTCTTTTTATGATCTCATTTCGACGGAGTGTCGAAAGCTAATACTAAAGGAATCGCAACAGCCAATCAGAAAAAAGAAAAATCAGAGTCTAAGCATGGAAACAACCAAAATCGCGGGAAAATTGGTTGTAGTCGCGATTGGTTTTATTCGTATTCGATTTCAATTTCGCCTATTGCGTGACGTAAACATATTTGCACAATTAAAGAGGCTTATTCTGCGAGCTTGGGCTACCTGTGGTCATAATTGTCGCGATAAGAAAGCTAGAGAGGAAACTTACCACAAGATCAATTGGTGGTAAACTCTTCAACATTCCATCAGGCGCCAGGAGTGGAGACATATACGGGTTCTTGGTGATAGGAATACGCACTTGGGACATAGACTGGCTCTTTAAATGAGACTCATCATCATGTCCCACCTCCTCGTCCTCATCTGGCGATGTGCCCACCTCTTCGTAGGGCTCATCTTGAGATATTTCAAGAGGAAGCAAAAGAAGCTCTCCACTTGGGCTCTCAGGAGATTCTACCACGTTCACCACGTGGCACTCTTCAATGTCCCTATGGTAGTGTACTCCTATATGTTCCATCTCGTCTCCTCCGCCATTTTTGCTTCTCTGAGGAGTTATCGGTCTACTGGATGTGGTGTCTTGGGAATGTCTTCTGGAGTGTGGGTGACGAGATGAAGAGCTACTTATTTCAGAATCCTTTTCTTGGTCCGAGACTCTATCCTCTAGATGTTCCTCTGATGAATGCACCACACTAGTGCAGTGATGACCAGCGGCTTTCTCAGTGTTTGCGCTTGCCATGTTGTTGATAGTCTCTGTATCTTCAAACTGCGGCGAGCTTAAACAACTATGGAAACTCTCTGGCCCTGATGGCGAAAGGACTTCTGAGTGGCTACCACTCCTGGCAAGTTTAGCCTCCTTAGAGCCAACTCTTAGTAATCTCAAGAGAGAGTTTGTCTTCCTCCTTTTCACAACACTCAATGGCTGGGTAGTTTTACCTGTTAAAGATTTTATTGAATTTGTGGTGCAGTCATCAAAGGGTGACTTGTCCATACCTGAGTAGGCCGCCAGGCAAGCACCTAACAACCCTGTAGGAAGTAGTGGGTCCATAAGGCTCAGCAGACGGGAGGGAGAGGGTACCCACTGTACATTGAAAGGTGCATAGGCAGCTAGAATGGAGTCTGGTGTACGGATGCCAACCTCTGCTGCACGCATGCTCAGTGATACACACAAATTGCCACCTAAAAGTAATTATGAAAGAGATTAGATGGTTGAGTGCCAGGCTCTGACATGACCTCAACCTATGGTTAAATAATTTTTAATTCAGCTCTTTTTGGCCGCTAACTAGATAGTTTACTTTTTTCTTTTCTTGGTGGTTGAAGCCTGGTGTTTCCACCAGTGTTGCTTGACTGTCAATTTGATGGCTGCAAGATTTTCTTGCAAAATGATAATGCAATGCAATGGTCACAGTGCAATATTAGAAGAGGGGTGAGAAAGATAGGGTTTAACAGACTTCCAAATTTCAAGCCACTAGCATCTTAGTTTAGTTTAGTTTAGTTTCGTATGATGCACGATCCTCGCAGTAGATAGCGCTATTTAAGCAATAGCGAAAATCAGACCTGAAAAAAATCAGGCCTGTACGGGACTCGAACCACTGACCTCTGCGATACTAGTTCAGCGCTCTACCAATTGAGCTAACAAGCCATCTGGGAGCAGGCCGTTAAGTTGATTCTTAATAAACCAGTGAAAGTCATAAATGAGATACAATGAATATATGAAGATCATCTAATTTGAACTGCGGTATTAGATACGTATGATGCACGATCCTCGCAGTAGATAGCGCTATTTAAGCAATAGCGAAAATCAGACCTGAAAAAAAAAAAAAAAAAAAAAAATCAGGCCTGTACGGGACTCGAACCACTGACCTCTGCGATACTAGTGCAGCGCTCTACCAATTGAGGTAACAAGCCAACTGGGAGCAGGCCGTTAAGTTAATTCGTAATAAACCCGTGAAAATCATAAATGAGATACAATGAATATATGAAGATCATATAATTTGAACTGCGGTATTAGATACGTATGATGCACGATCCTCGCAGTAGATAGCGCTATTTAAGCAATAGCGAAAATCAGACCTGAAAAAAATCAGGCCTGATTTTCGCTATTGCTTAAATAGCGCTATCTACTGCGAGGATCGTGCATCATACATATCTAATACCGCAGTTCAAATTATATGATCTTCATGTATTCATTGTATCTCAATTATCACTTTCACGGGTTTATTACGAATCAACTTAACGGCCTGCTCCCAGTTGGCTTGTTGGCTCAATTGGTAGAGCGCTGCATTAGTATCGCAGAGGTCAGTGGTTCGAGTCCCGTATAGGCCTGATTTTTTTTTTTTTTTTTCAGCTCTGATTTTCGCTATTGCTTCAATAGCGCTATCTACTGTGAGGATCGTGCATCATACGTATCTAATACCGCAGTTCAAATTATATGATCTTCATATATTCATTGTATCTCATTAGTTTAGTTTATTAGCTTCGCCGACAGGCAGGGACACTGCAACAGCTTACGCCAGTTACTGCGGGCCCAGTAAACCCACCCATCCCACCCCAGGGGAGGACATCCACCACACAGTAATCTTGTGCGTGGAAAATTAATGTCTCCTGCCCCTAACCCTGCAGGAGACAGGGCCTACGGTTTATTTTTCCTTATCACAGAAGACTAGAATGTCTATCCATTTCTTGATATTATAGAAAGGTAGCAAATTCTCCTTAGTTATTTTAAGACCATGAGTACTGGTCCGGCCGGGGCTCAAACCCTTGACCTCCCGCACAACACAATCCAGTGCTCTAACCAATTGAGCTAACTGGGAGGCGCGGTTAGCTCAATTAGCATCTTAAAGGCATCTTAAAGTGAGATTCCATAACAGCTGAAAAATTTCGTACGCTGAAGGACAAAGTTGGCCCCGAAGTGTCACCAGAAGAGGACTTACCAAAATATGGGAAGAGCTAGAGCAGTTGGTAAAAAAAATAATAATCATCTTTATTGGGGAGACTTTTTCATAACAGATATGGTTTTCAAAAAGGACCTCGAGACAAGGCCATGATCGCTGAACAGTGCCTATTGACTGCAGAATCCCAAATGGGGGTGGCAAGGGTTTACAATCTGATGATAACACTTACAATAAAGATAAGAATTAACAAGGATATTTGCTGACACCAAAATTGGTATCTAACCTGCTGAATCTCCAGCTAAGCAGATACGCTTTCCCATAGTACCCAGCTGATGGAAGTTATTCAAACACCAGGCATACACAAAGAAACATTCTTCCAAAGCCCGTGGAAAAGGAGCTTCTGGTGCCAATGAATAGTCTATTGATAGGATGGGCACACCAACTTCACACGCCCAGGTACGAAGGTACATCTGAAAAAAAAAGTCTTAAGTAAGCTTGGATTTGCATTGTCTTTGTAAAAATACTGTTAATATATACCTTGAAAAATATAAAGAAATAGAAGAACCTTTACACATTTAAAGCTTTCACCAAAAGCTCTGCTTGGTGAGAAGAATACCCTGTAAGAAAATTCTGTTACAAATATCTTAATCTGCCAAAATACATTAACAGAGGATAAAAAGGAGAAGGCTTTAATTTTCCTGTTAACTAACACTTTACACCATAACATCAGTGTACATATTCTCCATACTGTTCTCTACACATTTTCTACAAGGTTGGTGAGCAGAAATTGTTGAACAATGAAGAGCTTCTTTAAATGGTGACCATTTCCTTAATTCTCATGACCTTGATGTGTGATTCTAAGGTGATACTGTACGGAGAAATTAGATGCTTGTCACTACTATCACTACTAGGGATCAAAGGGTCAACAGAAGTTGTCTACTTGATGGATGTTTCACTTCATACATTTACCAGAGTGTAACTTATGTCAGAGGTGGTCACTTTCATGAACATACATAATTTCATACCTCATGTGATTTTGATGACTGGGCGACAAAGCCTCCACCATGCACATGAAGTATCATGCCATCACTTTTGGGCTTTGGTGATCGGCCATGGTGCGAGAGACTGTCACTTCCATCTCTACTCTGAAGCACAAAATAAGCCAATAAGACAATATCAGGCTGTGCATCATCTACAGAATTTGAAGAACTCTCCTTCTCAATTTCAATTTACTGAGGTATTTTTTATTCAGAAATTGAGAATATTCTCTTATTGCTTGTAGTGCTTTCAACAGCTGTCAATCACAGTGCTTGGAATGCACAGGTGGTCCAAAAGAAAAGGAGTTTTTTTCTGTATTCAGGCATCATCTTGCATGATGTTGATTAAAATTTGTTGTGTTTGTGTCCAAAGTTTCAGTGTTTATTTAAGCATAAACACCAAATTGTTGTACTCTACTTTCTTGGTGTTACATTTTTCAACCCTTTACACTCTCACATCAGTATGCAAATTCTCCATACTCTTCTCTATACATTTCCTAGATGCTAACAAGAAGAATTTGTTCAACAATCAAGAGCTTCTTTAGTTGGTGATCATTTCCTTTATTCTCATCACCTTAATGCATGATTCAGAGGTGACATGGTAAGGAGAAATTAGCTGATAGTCACTCTTAAAGTGCCTCTGAAGTAAAAAATTTTTTTTGCATAATTTTGTAGCTTATTATGTCCTTATTAGGGAATGACAAAAGAAATTTCAAGAAAAGAAATTTAAATCAGCTTTTTGGTGGCTCGAAGTCCCTAAATTAGACGTTATCGGTGTCTCTGGAAACTGGGAACGAGTTTGGCTCTGATGACGTTGTTGGTGGTTCTGGCGCTTTGTTTAAGCTTTTGTTTGTTGTCTTCAGAACCACCAACTACGTCACTTCCTTTGTAAGATGAGATTTGACCGCGTGCAAAATGGACCCATTTCACATTGCAAAATCCAAACTTTGAGGTTCAAAAAATAATATAAGAAAGTTCTTTTGGTCAGTCAAAATCGCTTAGCTGTATTCATCAAGACATAAGCAAACAAACGGGGCAAAAAAAAATTTTACTTCATAGGCACTTTAAAGGGTTTAAAATTTTTATGAAACTCTGACCTTGGCTATCTGAGATTTCCAACAGTAAATAACAATCAGCTCATACCTGCCCTTCCCTCCATTCATATGACAAAAGTCGCACTTGAACTGGAGCCAGACCAGACCAAGAACAGGGTGGAGCAATACTCACAGACTTCCCATTCGACAACTGAAGTTCAAATGACTCCGGAGGAATATAGAACACTCTGTTCACTTTCATTGCAGAACAAACAAGCAAGGGCACATGCTGTACAGCAACAGAATATTAAAGTTATAAGGGTTACAGTTTGTAGTTTATAAAAATTCATATCTTCAAAATACGCACTAAAAGCAGAGCATCTAGGCACTGGGTAGTTCTTCAAAAGGCACAGCTTTAACTTTGGCTTTGACAGTTTAACTCAAAGTTTTTGGGGAAATTGAAAATAGCCTGAGAATCAGTAATCAAAATGCCCACAGTTGGGACAAAATGACCAAGAAATGAGAAAAATATGGTGTTTACTGACTGGTCAGACTAGTACTGCTGCCAGACTTCTCCCACACTAGTCTCATCATTAACAATTTCTCTATTCTTAAAACCGTTTTGAGTAATGAAGAAACTATTCCGCTGTAGGAGGTACCTGAAGTCCATAACCTTCTGTCAAACTCCAGAAAGCTTTACAGAATTCCATGTTAGTTTTCTGTGTCACATCCACAATCACCTTGGCTCTCATCTCAGGATTCACGGTGTACTTCCCACTGTTTAAGAAAGATACTGTTGCACATGCCATGCTGCTCAGCTTGTGATGATGATAACCTTCAGCAAATGATGCCATTGCCACACAGACAACTTGTAAGAAATGCCGCAAACTGCTAGAGAACTGACAAAGGACATAACGGCATTTCATTTTGTGAAAGAAAACAGGGTAACTCCCAACTTTCTAACATTAGTAGCAACATTAATTTTCTTGATTAAAAGTTGAAAATAATCATGATTTGCTTAAATCTGTTCCTTTTCAATTAGCATTATGCACCTGTAATGGAAACTGAATATAACAAATGCACCAAATATAAAATTAGGTAGGTTTTGAAAAAAGAATGATATAGCTCAAGTAGCTAAAGTAAAATTTCCAGGTGACCCTCAGTTCATATTGTAATATCACAATAAAGGAAGGTCAGAAATTTCTTATTTGCCAAAAATGTACTATATATACACGGACTACAGGCAACATCATCTTATGAACATGGTAAATATTTCCTTTCAATTTTCGTTCTTCAACTTTTTTCCATCAATTTCATAATTGTTTTTTTGATTAATTTCGAAGGAGAGCAAAAAGAATAAAATCAAGAAATAAAAAACAAAACGAAAACTGCCTAAGAAAGATTATGATGCAAATGGAAAGTTTAAATCTATCATCAATCAGTAAAATCGTCTTGACGACCAAATTTGTCAAGCATCTATTTCGTTTTCAATTTATTGATAAAAGAATCATCTGTAATACCCCTTATTTAAGTGAATTAAAGATAAGCAAACTTAAATATTTACTCAAGTTCACTCGTAAATATTCACCTGAAAACCCAAAGTTCTGCCATAAAAGCACTCTCTATCCAACTGCTCAACTTCCAACATGACTTTAGAGTCAAAGTTCTCAGGGAATAAGTTGTCTGGCACACTGTCTTCAACCACTATCTTAGCAAATTGTAACAATTGACTTGTCCTTTGAAAAACATTGGAGAAAGCTTCGACTTCCAAGCTGTAGTGGTGAGATCGAAAATAAAATCTATCTCGATGAGTTTGGCAATAGATAGATAGCTCTGTAACAGAATGAAGGCAATGTTCAACAAGCCTTAGTAAACTCCTATAGCCATTTCCCTTGATATCTTTACTGTAGTCGTATAAGGGTGCTGCCTTCGCGAGCAAAATTGCTCCTTTTTCCAAAGAATCTATGGTTGATAGCATCAGTTTAAAACCATCGTAGAGCTTTTTATAAACTTCCTTGCTTGTGTACTGTTCAAAATATTCTGCATTGTCTGTAAGGATTCGTTTTAAGTGACAAAAGAGAAGAGGTAGAGAATCGTAGTCACCCAAGTCAATTTTCTCCAGAGTCCCGTTTGTGTCCGCCATTTTGAGAAACCCACCGATAACCAAACTCGATTAAAACGGCAATCGCTAATCTTGCGAAGCCTCCGATTTTCGTCAGTGTCCTTTGCGCTGACAATATCTCTCTGCAAGCCACTTAGCAAGGGAATATTCCTCATTTGCAAGTTTCAGGCAGCTGAAATAATTCACCTCAAGGGGAGGCATGTTTTGAGTTAGGGTGCCTAATCGATGCAAGAAAACCAAAACATCATTATATTGTCGGGATTGTCTTCCCCATAAATTAGGCTCCTAAAAAAAATTTTCCTTAAATTCTCTTTGCGTAAGAAAAAATATCACCGTGCAGTTGTTTGGATACTATCCTTCTCGAATGGTACAAAATTTAGGTTCTAACCGCCTCACTCACGTGATGGAAATATAGGACTTTGTACTGGACAAGAGGATAAGAACAACAGATTACAACCAAGAGCGCTTTTGTTAATGTTGATGTTGCTAATCCTAAACAAGTGACTCATCTATGAAGTACAAAAGGGAAAAAATAAAGCAACTCTGCCACAGAGCCCTAGGGGAAATGTTTTAAGTAAAAAACGTTACATGAGAAAGACCGCGAACGTATTCGAACTCAGCGGTAGTTTTGAACGAACCTTTCCAACCTTTGAGCACTTCCTAATCATCCCATGCTAAAAATTAACGTGACATTATAAATTTGCGCAGTCTGACGACAGGTACCAGGACGGTAAATTATTCACTTGTCAACTTTGACCTCAACGTTGCAATCCCATGACATGCTTCAGGGAAGATATGGCGCTACAGTGAGAACGTAAACAAATCCAACCAATTTCAAAATTCTTCAAAGAAATGTAAATTAATTTTCAGGCGAGGTTTTTCCAAGAGTCACCGTCGTGGCATCTCAAACTCCCTGCCTCTGAAAATCTGAAGTAACCAGCTCTCTAGGGTGGGGCTGTCCTTTCTCTCCGCATTCCTGATGCTCGCAAACTAAATGCTTCACTTTAAAATGATTCCTTGTGAACTGACTTAATTACTGGGAGAATTTTGACTAAATTCCACGCCAATCTGGCATTATGGCTTAAACTTCGAGAAATTCATTCACCAAACGCAGCCAAAAAGTAACGCAATAACCGGCTGGTTTGAATTTTGAACGAGTTGAGAAATTCACGAAGAAAAGCATTCGAGTTCTCACTGTAATGAATAAGCCACGAAGGTGGAAATATACTTCTCTCACCTTCTCGTGATTAAAGAACTAGAAAAAGTATATATGTCAATAAAGTGTAGGATTAAAAAACGGGATGTAATGACGAGAATTAAACTCATGCTCTTCCGTACACTACACTCTTACTTTCCAGGTTTGATGTGGTTCGCCTCTCGAATAGTCATGGCCGATAAGAACGAGGTGTTGATAGAGTACACGGCGGGGTAGGAGTGTTTCTCAATCTAAGCTCCTCTCACATTTCCCCGGCCTAGATGTTCTCTCCTTCTAGCATTGTGATGTCATGTTGTCAAGGTGATCTACTATGAGCGCGCGCAACACAGCGAATTGAGCGACTTTTTTTTTTTTTAATTTGTTCTAATACAGGTCTATTGTTGACAAACCACCGCCATCGTTTGGATGGAACTTACCTGCCATGTTGATCCTATTTCCACACATGGCTGCAGAGTCGCGAGAGAATAGCACTACCAAGACGAAGGAGACGATGGGAAGGAGGAAGAGATAATGGAAAGCCTCACCTGTTTTCCCGCTTTCCATCTTTACCCGCGGGGAAATTTTGCGCGTTTCTCGCGTTATCAATTAAAAGTAGAGAGTCGACTTGGAACGACTATGAGTATGAAGTCCGAAGTCCAAGGTTGCTCAAGGTGAAACCCCCACTACTAGTACATAGTATCGTCTTCTTAATCTATTTTTTTAACCTTGCGGGAGATAGTTTGGAAATTAAAGGCCATCTTGATGAGGTAACGGTCAAATAATTGTTTATTTTCGACTTGTGATCGACAATGATCAATGTAATTCCGTCACACACACTGTTAGACAGCAAAATGTGCAGTAAATATTCATACGCTCAGCATACCAAACCATGTCTACTATCTAAGTGTAGCATCAGTAGTGAAAGTAGGTCGCAATAAACGTGGAACGATGGTTTGTCAGCCTCAAATTTGGTATCCCTCGTTTTCCAAAGGCCTATTATATAGGGGCGCGAGAAGGTCTGGAACCGAGTATAGTTAGCAAAGGAAGAGTTCCTACAATTTCTTCCTTGAAAAGTGAAAGAATGAAAAGAACAGCAAAGGCGCAAAACTAGGTAGAAGTCAATAAAATGTCACTTATCTTAAGAGGTTGTTTATTGAAATCTCCATCTATTTTACAAAATAATACTGACAGCCACTCATGTCTTTCACAGATATCTTTGAAGTCGTTACGAAAACCAGTTCTCAAGATTAAAAGCGTTTCCAAGAAATTTGTTCAAGTCGCAGATTACACAGCTTTTCACCTTAATAAAAAGAGGGATGGAAATGACAACAATCAAATTTCTTAGGAAACCAGAATTCGGAGCAGTAGCACACAATATCGTTCCACATATGCACCTAACTCTTAAAAAATATATAGCACGTCACAAAGATAAATGCTGAAAAGTTAACCCTTCATTGCAAGAAAACCTTAAATTTACCGATTACCAAGGAACTTAGCGATCGATTTCTCCGAAGACGACATCAAGAGTGCCTATCGAGACCGGAGAAAACGAAAAAAAAAGGAAAAAATGCGTGAGATGACAAAGCAGGTGCATAAAACAAAACATACATAATGTTCGAGGTTTCAGAGCAAGTTTAAACAGGGGTTTCAATAAGCGGCTGCCGATGGTGTAATGGGAGGTTGCGCGGAAGGGCGAAACCTAAACATTAGGACCCGATTGGGGGCTCAACAGACAGTGGCGATAGGCCTTGTAGAGGAGGGGGGTGGGGAGGCGCGGTAGAGCACTTGGTATCCTTTTCGCTGCCGTTGATTTAGAAACCTTGAACCATCCTCCAAACAAAATCAAATGCAAATTATATTCATGCTCCCTCGTCAAACTAGTTTCCCGGGCTTCAGTCAGGTAACAGAGCTGGCCTGATCGACGACTTAAGATTTGAATAAAGGGGATAAGTTTCTGAGGAAACTGTAGTGCTGCGTGGGTGGGGAGGTTTCTGACAACATATGAATAAAGGCTGATAGTTTCTAAAGAAACTGTTTGGGGCTGCGTCGGTGGGGGTAACGAAATAATTTGGATATATCAACAAAGTTCAAATGGTAAATTGGCCACCGTAATGATTACAAAAGCTGACGTTTCGAGCGTTAGCCCTTCGTCGGAGAGAATGTTCGCTCCGACGAAGGGCTAATGCTCGAAACGTCAGCTTTTGTAATCGTTACGGTGGCCAATTTACCATTTCAACTTTTATGACAAAATAATTTGGTTTCACCACCTGAGTTAATGACGTAAATGGGCCACGGTACGGCTGGCGTTTCCACCGTTAGCCCGTCGTAAGGGCGAATTTGGATACTAAAGCTTAGAAAAAGGAGAAAATTGTCTCCAACCGACGCACAGTACACATCCTGGGTGTTTTAACGAGCGTAAAAGATAGCGAATAGTTCTAAGCGCACAAGAGGAATATAAAAAAGTGTGGGTGACGCTTACCAATAATGGCTACAACATCAGCCAACATGTGACCAGTTGACATCATTTCCAAACCAGCCTGAAGACAAGAGATGACAAAAAATTAGTACGGCTTTATGTTACTTATATGTTACCTACATAAAGTAGTAAACAGTCGTTGGATTGTAACAAATTAAGGATAAAGTAAAAGGGATGGTTTTAGTTTTTAATCTAATTGAATGATAATGTGGCACAAGGTTTCTGAAATGCACACAGAACGAAGAAAAGCAGAGACAAAGCAGTCACAGATTACTTTCGACACTTGATTAAAAACAGCTCTATTCCAAAAAGAAAGCAAATCTTATTAAAAAAGTTTCACTTGAATCACTAGGAAAAAGTAACTTACCAAATGTGCAAATCCAGGAGCTTTTATTTTACAGCGATAAGGCCTACTGGTGCCATCAGAAACAAGATAAACACCAAACTCTCCCTAAAGACAACAAGAAAATAAGTACTCTATTCACTAACAATCTATCTCATCAATAAGTTAGAGGCCAGTCTCTCTCACAAACTTCCCACCTGGGCAACGCAGAGAAGGACAAGACTTTGCGCAACACGTTAAGTAAATTCACCTCAAGAATACTACGTTGAGGCAATTAGGTGAAAGTGCCCGCGCAAAACGGGTCAATTCCGGTATGAGATTAATTTGCTGGGTTCTTTTTTTTTTTTTTTTTTTTTTTACAATGTCGTTGTAAGCCATCTCTGATAGTTACCTTCGCACTCACCATTGTCCAGGGAAGAAAAGTCATCTCTAAAAAATTACCATTACCTTCCTTTACTTCTCTTTTAGCCACAGTCGTTTGTGCGACAAATCGTACCAAGCAATAGAGAGATTTAGCACCGCGTTTACGTGAAACGGCAAACGTCAGGTTGCTCTTTTACGTTTCACGTAGAATAGCGTAAACCTTGCTGCTTTACCTTCCCGTGTGCTTACGTCATGGTGTATTTGAAGGTACCCTTGTAGGACTTAAAGGAATAGATTTGGTGCCCTCTTTCCGGTAATTAACTTCTGCTCTGTGAGAGAAGTGGAGAAAATCTTACCGGCTTAAACACCAAACGCGAAACAGGTTACTTTCACGTAGAAACGGCAAAGCGCAACCGGCAACCGTGAAAAACTGGCGGGAAAAATAAGGTCACGTGGTTACTCTTGTCGTTCACGTTTCACGTAAACGGGAAGCGAAATCTCTCTAATAACGTGGACATCTTTACAGGAGTTTTTCAAGGGCGTCCCAAGACCTTTTAACCAGGATTGTTGTGTTTATAACCACAATCGTGTGGCAAAGTGTCAACAGAACACTACAAAGATATCAAATCAAGCAGGGGCGCACTGCTCATACCTTGGGAGCCTCAATCGCTGTGTACGTTGTACCGGGTGGCACTTGGTAACCTTCCGTGTAAAGCTTAAAGTGGTGAATAAGTGCTTCCATGGACTCCTGCAGAAATAGATAAAAAACATAGTCCGGCAGTCATTGAAGGATCTCTTTTTATTCGCAGTTATAAAAATAGTAAATTTTCATGGCGATCCAAAGGATCAAATCCCAATAACTCGACTTCACTCTTTAGAAGAATTTGAATCAAATTCAAGACTTTGACAACCGACTGCTTATGCAGGATGACTGCTTCATAGAGCGCTGTTTACCGCGATGATTTGCTTTAGCGCCCTTGTTCCAATAAGCGCACCCTCTCTAATAAGCACCCACCTTGAACTTGTGTCAATAAATATATCTCATTATTAAAAACTGGATCATTCGATAATGCATTTCAAGACTTTTTATTGGCTTAGCCATTATGGTATATAGCCAATATACCATAATCTAATATCTGTACATTGTAACATCCGGTTTCTTCTTACAAAATAAAGTCGAGAAGATTTGTCGAAAATCTTAGGGGCGTTTTTTTTTAATAAAACAATTATTCCACTCGTGCTTGTTGGATATGAGATGATTACTACGTTGTGTAAGATCGATGAGTATTTTACGAGTTGTGCAAAATACAAATAAGGAGTAAAAATATTGACGCACCAAAACGACTAATAAGTTATTTATCATCCAACACGCCAAATCATTATTTCAGTGCGGGAAAATTTCGCGGATATTTATTTACGGGGAGTGCGTGACAAAGTATGCGAAGCTGAACAGAATTGGCGCGTTGTCGTGTTGCTGTTTCTATTTTCTTCAATGAACGATGCATTTCATTGTCGTCTGACTGCTTTTCTTCGTTCGATTTATCTAAGAAACTTGGATCAATATTCGCCGACTCTTCGTCGTCAAAAATATAATTTAAACTGTCCGCCATTTTTTTTTTGTAACTTAAATCCAATTCTTCGGTTGCGCGATGCGAGAAAACCTTTTAAACCTGTTCTCTAGTATACAGATACCGCGTGATATTTGTACTCGTCTTGGGCGTTATTTGTACTCTACGAAGTGTAGTTGGATAATAAGTGCCCCTATTCTAATAATTACCTTCATTTCTGCCCTCTTTGGTGGTGAGATTTTGGCATCATCCACTTTAATTTCTCCTGCAGGCATCTTGTTTAGACACTAAAAGAAGACAGGAGCATTCTAAATGACACGCCTCTCAAAATTCTTGTTTATTTTTAGATTACAATGGTAATTTGTGGAGATGTATTGACCCATTAGTAACTGCACTGCATTTCCTTTATTCTCTTTTAACGACATGGCTTATAAAGACACACACCTGCTCAATAATTCTCAAACTCTGCCGCATTTCCTCAACTCTAATCAAATACCTGAAAGGGTTTCAATCAACAAATAAATGAAAAAATCAAACATTTTGAGCCTCAGCTGGGTGCTACACCATTACTCTCTCCTTGCTTAAGATTTTTTTTTAAAGTTTTACTGCACCTGTCATAACAGTCTCCATTTTTGCCAATGGGAACATCAAACTCCACTTGATCGTAAGCATCATATGGCTGGGATTTTCGCAGATCCCACTTAACTCCAGATCCACGTAACATGACTCCACTATTGGGAAAAAAAAAAGACAATCATTAGCCTTATTTGCTATGGAGACCCGCTAACTGTGAGGCCACTATGCATCCCACTTTCTAGATTGGAGCTCTACCAATAAGACCTCACCAAGCAGTGGTAAACACTTGATACAGTACGTATGATGCACGATCCTCGCAGTAGATTGCGCTATTTAAGCAATAGCGAAAATCAGACCTGAAAAAAATCAGGCCTGTACGGGATTCGAACCACTGACCTCTGCGATACTAGTGCAGCGCTCTTACCAATTGAGCTAACAAGCCAACTGGGAGCAGGCCGTTAACTTGATTCGTAATAAACCCGTGAAAGTGATAAATCAGTACAATGAAATATATGAAGTTCATATATTTTGAACTGCGGTATTAGATACGTATGATGCACGATCCTCGCAGTAGATAGCGCTATTCCCAGTTGGCTTGTTAGCTCAATTGATTTTTTTCAGGTCTGATTTTCGCTATTGCTTAAATAGCGCTATCTACTGCGAGGATCGTGCATCATACGTATCTAATACCGCAGTTCAAAATATATGAACTTCATATATTTCATTGTACTTGATACAGGTTAACCTGTTCAATGTCAGGCGATGCGCCACAGGAGCTCTTCGAGCATGCGCCTCACTCATGGAGCTCCAGAGGCACACCGGTGTTACTCCAAATGTTCCCTGCAGTGCACTAACATCAATTTCTTTTTCGATCATTTTTTTTTTTTGGACACAGCGCAACGCACTTAACCGAAAAAGAGGGACTACTCCTAGTCTAAATGTCAAGTGACGAAATTACAAACCTGAAACCCCAATTAAGGGCGTCCTCCACCGTTACCACTCCAATATCAACAGTGCGCTGTTTCCAGATTCTGTTGTTTGTCAACATCTGAAATATTCAAAACAAACAATCATAATTTAGTGTTTTCTTCTTTCATTCGTTCACCTTCTGCAGTTGATCGTAACGTTTCACTAACTCACGTCTAATCTTTGATTCAGACTAAAGGCAATTTCACAGAATTTCTCTCCTCTCAAAAATGGTAGTTCTTTAGCGTAATGTGGAAAAAGGACTGATTGTTGTTCAATTTCATGAAAGAATATTCTACCAATCCAACACGTATTGAGTTTCTAAAGGTGCATTTCAAGCGTTAGTCCCTTGGCAAACCAAAAAATTGCTGGATTTGTTTATAAAAATACCTCTTCAAGGTCATCTAGTCTCTCAGCAAACTTTGAAATGAAGTCATAGATGTCATCCATTAAACCAATTGGCATGTCCTGATAAAAAAATGTAATTTGTGCATGACAATAATTCCATCTTATTAATAATTCAATATTTATATTGCGCAAATTAACATGTGGATATGATCAAAAGCGCATCACAACACTTTTCGGGGGACTTTGGCCGGACTGCATGAGCAGTTTACAAACAATCGAAGGAAATATATTTGACGATGCCCCCTCCCCTCTAATTCCCTCTAAACAGGCCAGACCACATCACAGTAATCTCGTGAGTGGGTTCTTTGACGTCCCCTGCCTAACCAAGTTAACTAATTAATCGATGCCTGCAAGATGTTTGTCATCTGAGTAACAAAAATGACTCAAAATTGCAATTGTTTAGTGTACCATCAACCAAAAGATACAAAATTAAAACCACAATAACTTGGTATCTCATAATTTTCAAGGCTTATTTATTAGAAGTTCTGATTGGCCTATTGTGCTGTCAACCTCCATTCTTATTGGCCATGAGATTTCTTTGGCTAGGTGACCCAAACAATTGGCGACTAAAAACTTTACTATTGCGGTTGCTGTTTGTCACATTGTGATACTCAACAAAGTTCTCAGTTATGACATCTGGAGCAACCTACGAATTATTGCTGGGGGCACAAGTTCCACATTTTCAGAGTGATAAACATCACACCTTATACAAGATCTCACCAGATGGGAATTTTCATTCTGAGAAAATTAGACAATCCACTTGTTTTTTAAGCCCCTATTGTTCTTTAAGCCCCTATTGTTCTTTAAGCCTCTATTGTTCTTTAAGTCCCTATTTAAGCCCCTTCTTGCTTTCAAACCCCATTCCCGGCCCCCACAACCCTGACTGTCACCAATAACCTCCTTTTTTCACAAAGCTCATTCATAGACAGGAAAAAACTGAACATGTATGAAAAAACTGAGCATGTATGAAAAAACTGAACATGTATGAAAAAACTGAGCATGTATGAAAAAACTGAGCATGTATGAAAAAACTGAGCATGTATGAAAAAACTGAACATGTATGAAAAAACTGAGCATGTATGAAAAAACTGAACATGTATGAAAAAACTGAGCATGTATGAAAAAACTGAGCATGTATGAAAAAACTGAGCATGTATGAAAAAACTGAGCATGTATGAAAAAACTGAGCATGTATGAAAAAACTGAGCATGTATGAAAAAACTGAGCATGTATGAAAAAACTGAGCATGTATGAAAAAACTGAGCATGTATGAAAAAACTGAGCATGTATGAAAAAACTGAGCATGTATGAAAAAACTGAGCATGTATGAAAAAACTGAACATGTATGATGATGATTTTAAAATCGTCATCCTACATGTATTTTGTTCTTATTTCGTCAAGTATTTACTCTCTGAGTGTGATGATGAACTTACCAGGGAAACTCCTCCTGGTCTTACATAAGCAGCATGCATGCGTGCACCAGATACACGTTCATAAAATTCCATCAACTAAAGGAAGACAAAATAAAACTCAAAACAATTTATGCTAAGAGTGAAAGATCTGCAGTTTTTTTAAGTGATGAACATCACATATTTTACCACCTTAGGTTAGAAAAGCAAACTTGAACTGTACCAGCGCAGTCTTTTTTTTGTTTTTCAAACCTTTAAACAATCCTTTATTAGACCTTTAAACTTCATAAGTTGTACTGACATCTACTTAATTATTATTCTTAATCTAATTATTATTAATCTAATCTATACATTTTACAAGCTATCAACATTAATCGGCTGTCAAGCAAACTTTCATGTTCATGAAGACCGTTCATGCCCGCAAATAGCAGGAGCTAGTCGAGGTGGGTGGGAATTAGAGGTACAGCAGAAGTGATAGATTACAAATAAAGCTTAAACATAAATTAATAACATTTCCAGAAAAAGACAGTCACTTAAAACTTGTATATATAACTGCATCACTAAACGAAAGAAAATGGAAACACTATAGAATATAGAATTTAAATTATAAAGCCAGTTTATAATTAGTAATTTTTTGAAGTAGAAGGGGCGATTCAACATAGTAATCCCCAGCCTCTAAGAACGAAAATAACATGTCCTTAAAGAGTTTTTTGAAAGCTTTCTTCAGGAGTTGACGAAGAGCATCACAAATGGAGTTCCAAAGTTTAGCTCCGAAGCTAGCAAAAGAGCCCTGGCTTTGATTCAATCTCAATGGATTAATATAAAATTTGCAGAAGAAGTGAACCTCATATCATGATAATGCTTTTCAGTAGCTTTAATGAAAAGATTACTAATGTTGGTAAGAACAGTTAGACATGAGACGCCAAACATAATTGAGGAAACTGATTCAATGTATAACATATTTATGGGCAAGATTTTTGAGGAGATATATAAAGGCACTGCATGTGCTCTGGGTTCAGGAAAATATATCAGTTGAAGAACATGTTTTTGTAGGATGAGGATTTTTTGTAAATGGGATTTAGCAGCTTTGCCCCAAACAGCCATGCCATAGGATAGGTAAGGGAGGATCAAAGAACGATAAATAGTTAATAGAGTGGTTAAAGGTACAAGATGCCGAAGGCGGGTAGTCTACATACAAAATTCATTAAAACTTAGACGGGATACTACTCAGTTCCAAGTAGCTCCCAAACATTTCCTCAGGATGCCTCAACCCTCCATTGCCAAGCATTAGTATGCATATCTCCACATTATTTCTAAAGGTGTTGGAAAGGAGAATTTCTTTAACAGTCAAGGGCATCTTTAGTTAGGGGTCATTCCCTTTATTTTCCTGCCCTTTAAGTTTGATTCAGGGGTGATGCTGTAAGGAAGAATTACGTGTTAGTCACTCTCTGGGGATCAAAGGGCTAACAGTTTTTTAGTACCAGTTTATAGTCCCTGATAGAGAGAGGCTCTTTGAGAATAGCATATCTTGTCCTTAAGACCATAACACCAATGACCCAGTGCAAGGCTTGAACAAAGACCATTTCAGTCTAGAACTTAGTACGTTAACCTGTTGGTGCTGATGTATAATCAGGGTTGTCAAAAAGATTCTGAATCCTTGCAATGTGATACAAAACAGGGTGCACTAGGGTTCATAAATGTAATGCCTCCTGGCTGAGAGTTGAGCTAAAAGTATTCAGAATAGCTGGCATAGATGATGGAATGCACTGGTCACTCACTTAATTGACAACCCTGAAAATGAAAATGTCTAATTCCACCTATCATGGATAATAATCATTTAGTCAACTGATTACAATCACCTTTTCTCTCTCCTCAAACAGCCAAAAGAATGGTGTCATGGCACCTACATCAAGAGCATGAGTACCTACACCCATGATATGGTTCAGTACTCTGGTGATCTCTGCAAACAACACTGTAAAAGGAAAAAAAATTCACAAAGATTCACAAAAATTCACAAAATTCAGCAATAGATTCATGAAGCAGAAGGGCAGTGCAGAAAATGAGATACTGCTTTTTAATAACTTCAACTTTACTTGCAAACTCTAAAATTTTTTTTAGCAATTTTGTTTAACTTCCTTTATTTGACTGCATGTTCTATCAAGCTGTTTGTATTCCAAGAATACCTTAACTATTAGCTATTGGGACAGGCCTCTAATGTACAGTGTACCTCTGATCCATTTAGCCCTTTCTGGAATATCGATGTTTAGAAGTCTCTCCACTGCCAAAGAGTAGCACTGCTCATTTGTCATCATGGAAACATAATCCAAGCGATCAAAGTAAGGCAGAGCCTGAAAAATTATTGATGCAGTCAAAATGAGAATTTTCACTTTCACTTTCACTCAAAACAAGGGCCACTAACAAAGAAAACAAGACTAGTACAATGCAAAAACTGCTAACAGCTGGTATTTGGATTTCACTTATTAAGGTTTGTAACCACCAAGTGCAGAATAATGAACAGTGCCGCTGTAAACATTTAACTCCTGCAAGAGATTAACATCTAACTTCTCCTTCCAGTTCAAACATTAAGGTGAGAAGAATAACAGAAATGTAGCCAACTGAACAACTTCTTGATTGTCAAACAAATTCTCCCAGTCATTACCACAGGTAATGTAGAGAGAACAGTATGGAGAATATGGGAATACAGATGCTAGGCTGTAAAGGAGTAAAGTAGGGCTTGGTATCTTTCAATGAGCCTACACTAAAAGTTTAGTCACAAACTTCAAGGCTAGAGTCCCCTTGTACTGCAAACAAAACAGTACTTCATGAAGGTAGTACTGCTCACTAGCTTTCATTTTCAATAAATGGTCAAACTTCAAGGCTAGAGTCCCCTTGTACTGCAAACAAAACAGTACTTCATGAAGGTACTGCTCACTTGCTTTCATTTTCAATAAATGGTTAACTCATGATGACAGCTTATTACAAACAGCGTGATATAGCTTGGTTTACACATTCACAGGGTTTAATCCACAAACTTTATGCTTTACAGAACCACTTTCAAATGATACAATACAAAGTTTGGGATTTAATTTACAACTTTAATCCTCTACACACCTGCAGATATGTTTTGTACTCTATCAACTTCTCAGTCGCACGATGCAAAAGGCCAATGTGTGGATCTGCACGTATAATAACCTGAAAAGGAAAGAAAGGAAAGAGTTGATAACTTACTAGTCTTATTCTGAAGGCATCAGTGACTGCTATGGTTAATTTTTTGTATTAAAGAACAAGTCACATCAGATTTACATTGGATTTGTGCATGTGTTGTCATTTGATTTTTTAACTTGGCTCAATATTTTGTTTAACACAAGTATTATATCTATCAACAAAAATATAGTAACTATAGTAACTGAGATTATATAAGATATATTCTGAGCCTGGATGCTCAATTCACATGAGAAGAATAGTTTGTGTTTACCGAAAAACTTCAGTAATAAAAGTAACCCAACCTCTCCATCAAGTTCCAGAACAAGCCTTAACACTCCATGGGCAGCTGGATGTTGGGGACCAAAGTTGACTGTCATATTTGTAACCAGTTTTTCCTGAATAGGAACTTCAGAGGGAGAAAAAAAAAATAGATTGTCTGCATCACTGACACTGTCATGCATTACGATTCAAAATCCTACAGAAAACAGTTTTTCAGGTCCACACCCAGAGGTTAGAGTGAGAACAGTTCCCTGGTTGTGGAAAAAATTCATAGGAACCCTTTTTACTATCATTAGCATCATTGTGATGTTACAATTATGCAATGATACAAGTGTTGTAGGTTCAAGTTTATTATAAATGTTTCGTCAATAATTTCGTAACTTGCCAGAAATGATTGTTACCATAAAATCTTAGGGCTTGCATAGCCATCATTAATATCAATATCACCATTAAAGTCCACATCAAAATCATTATTGCCATCATTGTTTTATCATCGTCATCTTCAGTAGCATTTGACTCTTTAAACATGAAGGTGCACAATAAAAGGAGCCTTAGGTCCCACTGGACCATTAATTTTGTCAATCAACCGTCGTGTGATGTAGAACTCTTAGAGTCAGGTCAGCTTGAGCTACAGCTACTCCAAAGCAGTGAACAGCGGGTGCATTCCTCAAAATTGTTTTATGTCTTCATCATAATACAAGAATTTTTGAGATTTATATTTCCTTTCTCCAATGGAAACTGTCTTTATTTGTGGCAGTAAATTCGAGATCGCAGCAGGGGGTTTGCACTTTACCTCATGCCACTATGCTGGTGGAAGTAAACAATAGATATCTCATTAGCTCCTTTTGTTTGTCTACCAGCAATTAAATTTGACCCGCACACGTCAACGGTGAGTGACAAATGAGCCTAGGTCTTCCCAGGGAAGACTTCCTTATATAGCGCGCCTTCATGTTTAACTCCATATCCAATCAGTAATTCTCCCTTTTGACTGCCATGCATTTCCTCAAGAATAACAAAGGAGAATTTGGTCTTGTATCAGATAGATCAAGATCAACTTTATTGTAATCAGACATGACATGACACTTAACAAATGACGCACTACCCACAAATAGCAGAGCTAGTCTTGGTGGGCAGTGTGTGGACGCTAAAACATCTTTAATAACTTTTGGCTCAACAAAAGATTCATTAAATATACAAGAAACAGAAATTAAATATTAAATCAGTAAAGCAGAAATGACAGTATGAGATGAAAAATACAGAAACAGAAACAGAAACACATGACAATAAATAGAAGAATACATAAGTTATACACTACTATTAACTGGATTTAACTTTCGACACATAATTGATTATTCGTTTTACGTCAACATAACTATCCAGAACTTGAAGATTTTGAAATAATATTGGTGTTACTTTTTCTTGAAAATATGTTTTAAAGGTTAAAGACATATACCATCTACGTCCCACTTGGCAGACTCTTCATTCGGGTACATGATAGTTCCTGCCATGGAGGCTAATTCACCCTGCAACTTCAGTGGTTTCATTTCCTCTTCTACTTCACTCACAGGGAGCCGTCGTAGATTTCTACTCAACAAATAGAGATGGAGGGTTAAAGGGTTAAGTGTGCTATAATGTAAAGGGTATGAAAACAAAGTAATCAGGTCTACCAGGGGTCGGAGATTTCCCAGGTTAAAGAGAATTATTCAAATGATTAGCTCTACACTGTCATAGGACGTAACGTAACATACTCCACTGCATTATTTCAAGATATCAAATGATAATGCACATCTGTTTTGATTGTGCACTTTGACTGCTTGCAAGCAAAGTATCCTATCTGCTGTGAAACAACAAGTACGTTTATCTATTCATGACTCTGGCACAAGCATATGCTGGCACAGTTGACGATAACATCCCAAAAGGTAAATACCGACACACACACGCAAAAGGTACTACTGTCATTTAAGAAATAAAAATAAATGGCCGAAAAATTATATGTAACATTCGCTCATCCGTTATCAAGATTGGATTCGTTAATGACAACACCAAGATGGTACACTGTTACATAACATCATTTACGCTCATTTCGTGCTCAGCCGGCAATAATTTGAACAGGTAGCAAATATAATTCATACATTACCGGACAGAAGAAACCACAGGCACACGACGGATTAATGATTTGCCAAGAAAATGGCGACCACACTGACGAACAACACTCGCCGCCATCTTGAATCGCTTTCTCTGACAAATAAGTACCCAGTCCCACCCTAAGGTTTAATTTTCAGATACCTTTAGGGGCCTAGGGGAGAGGTAGTAGGGTAGTTTATTAGTCACATACCGGTAGTGGGGTAGTACTGAGAGGAGATGAGTCAGATTCGCAATTAATGCACACTCCACATAGAAACATTATTTATTCAAGTCTCTTCCTTTTATTTCAATTTTTGTTTTCCTACTGTATTTGTAGGTTGGCTGAATGTTGTCAGCAACAATTCCCACTTGTGTAGGAAGGATCTTTCGATTGGAGGTTCTAAGCTGGCATCTCAGTAGAAAGTGGAAGTATGTTAAGTTGTGTTGTGATAATAAATCATGTTTTCATTTCAAAAAGGGAGTCAAATGCACCCTGAGTCCTCTCCCTTGCACTGCCCTTGATATTTCTTGATACTTTTCATTGCCTCAGAGGAGAGTAACTTTTATGTAACCCAGGTGTTAAATTCTTGTTTAGGCTCTGAGGGGCCACAAGGTCCCTTCTGCAAGAGCTTATACCAATTTGAGTAGCATTAAGTGACTGGAAGTGTTTTTACTTCCCACTGTGGAAGGTGCAAGTTCATTAAAGTGGTACCCTTGTCATTCCATCAGGAATTCCTAATAGTCTCTGGGTACTCATTTTAAAACATCTACAACAACCTGGTTTAAAAAATTTTTTAAAACCAAGAAAAATTGAACCACATAATATTTTATTGCATGGTAAAGTTGAATTTTTACTCTTGAGTAGATGCAACTTTTATTGCTTTCATTTTGAACTAATTACTGTGTGTAATACTTAGACATAACATTTAACACATCCAGTGCAACGAAAAAAAAAACATTAAGCAAAGGAAAAGTGTGAGCAAACTTCAGTTAAGATATTAAATAGCTGAGGATTTAGGACTAAAATAAAATATATCTTTGTTAGATATCTCTACCACTGGTCTTTGGTCTTGTGAGCTAACACTTCATAATAATTTACTATTGATTTAAAAGGAAAAAAATAATTTTGCCTACAGTAAAGATGGATACTACTGTACAGGATGTGTCATTATTTCACTCTGACTCCCATGAGTGATCTAGACAACCATTCTAACTAGAAGTAACATGCCCCTCAAGAACTTCAGATGGCTTTTTTTAGTTTGTTAACACTGATGATTCTGTAGAGCACAGTCATTTGACATAAGGTTTTTTATTCCCACTGTTGCTGTATACCAAATCATCATTCTTCCACTTCTTTTAATTAAACTTCTTCCATTGTTATCTGCTCTGTTATTTCAGGTGTGTCCGATGTGCTCAACATAGATGCATGAAGTCCAACTGTAAAGATTGATGCCCCTGAAATAAAAAATAAACCAGAGCTCTGTTAAGTTAAGATGTCAACCTGTTAAATGAATAAGAAATTTTAAAGATATTTTAACAAGCAGGTCTATAAATTGCAAGAATCCAGTTTGATTTTCAAAGAACAAAGAGCTATGAATCCACTTAACATCTGTTTGTAACTAAGGAGATTTTACCTTCTCCTCTAATGTACAATGAGCAAGGGCACAACCTGGGTTCTATCAAATCATAGTTAATCAAGGTCTAGTAAGATTTGGTAGATACTGAGATGGACAAAGAGACAGGCAGACCAACAGAAAGGGCAGACTCTCTCTGATTTGGAGAGGGGTTGACAGAAAATTGAGAAGGACGGGAACTCTAGAGGAATTTAAGGACCATGCTGACTATACAAGTCAGCTTTCCTCCGTGAGCAGTGCAGCAGCTTATCACACCTACATCCCATTTTAAAGCCACTGTAAGTTCTGCCCTAGCCCCCCAAATCTGACATTCTCAAATCCAAATAATTATCCTTGTTTTTGCAAAAGCATTCTAATTAATGCATTATATACACACCTATAATCCAAAACACTGTTGATCCCGCTGAAGCCAAAATGAAGAGGGGAAGACTGATCAGTAACACAAGTCCATACTGTTCTGCTCTGCTTAGGTCACGACCTGAGAAATGAAGATAATCATTGATACTTTCAGTTTTAGAGTAGACAACCAAAAAACTGGAATCACATTGGTATCCTTGGAGCCCTCCCCGTTGATCCACCTTTGAAGCTGTTTACTGAGGGGGGCATTGGGGCCCCTGGGAAACTGCAAAACTGGAGAAAAAAACCTCCAAAACCAAAAAACCAATGAAAAAAGGCAGCAAAACCGAAAACCGCATGCAAACCTGACAAAACCGCTACATTTTCACCTTTAAAGGAGTCAAAAAGGAAAAACTGAAAACCGCATCAGAGTTTGCGTGAAAACCGAAAACCAAATGCAAAAACACGTCAAATCCGCAAACCGCTCTGAACTTCAAAACCGAAAAACCGAACCTTTCTGGCCGAAAAACCGAAAAACTGATCCAAAAAACAGTCAAAACCGAAAATCCCAAAGCCCTCCTCTTTACTGAACATTGAAGAATTCTCACCTAACACTCGTATCTTCTGTCCTTGGTTTTTGTAAGATATGTAGAAACAGCCACCCCCAGCAACTGATAATGCTATCAGTAGCAATGGTGATGAAAGACTAAGGAAGAAAAATAAGAAAACAAAAACTACTTATTCAGAACATCATTACAAAATAATACAGCTATTTGTCATATCATTTCTTTATTTTCTACTTTAAGGAGGGAGGAGACACAGTTATTACATCCCATCCAGCATCTAAAGCTCTGAGTTTGGGCCCTACTCCAGTCATTGCATTGTGTTTTTAGGTGAGATACATTGAGTTAGATTAATGTAGAAACTTATCCTAGTTTCTGTAGCATGAAGAGACTAAGTGTATTACTTAATTCCTGGGTGGGAAGTTAAGCCACTGTATGTTACTCTCAGCACTTCATATGGTTTCCTCGCAGTTTAAAGGTACCAATGAAATCTAGTCTCTAAAAGTGCATGCCACCCCTTCTCCCCTACCCCATTTTGCCCACAAAAAGAGAAAACAAAACAAGTTAAAATTAAAAGCCACAAAAACAGATCGACCCTGTCCAAGTTTGAATCTGGCCTCCAACACACAAACAATTTCCATAAGGCAGAACACTAACTATTATGACTTTGAATGAATCCCTCTGCCCTGATGTTGCAAGCTAAGCTCAACTTTCAAATCTTAACGAAAACTGCACACCTACTTGGGTGCTTCCTTCTCCATATGTTAGTTTAAAATATGTTGAATAGAAGAACTTGCAAGAGCTACAGCTCTGTAGGCATGGATATTGAGACATACATGGAAAAATGTGCTAGTTTTTTCGCGTGTTTACGTCATTGAGCAATGATGTTGAAGCAATGATTAAAAGAAATTCTCTAATTCCTGATTTTTGGTGAAGAAAATAGTTCATTCATTGTTCATAAAACAGTCATATAGCGTAATCAAGAGCTCAAAATGTAAGCTTCAGTTGTTTACAAAAAAAAAAACCTTAAAGTGGCACTGATACTAATCGCTCCTTAAGATTTTTTATGTAATTCGCCTTGAATCATTAAAATACTTAAAAGTTAAAATACCGATTCCGCTCAAGTGGAGTACAAATGAGTGTCATGCTATCCATCTTTCACCAAAAAAAAAACATGAGATGCAGCTTTTACAGTTTAAAATTGTTCACTCTTCAAAGAGAGGTTAGGCAAAAAGTACCGACATAGAATTCGAAACGTGTTCTTGGATAATCGATCCAAGAATGAATTTTATGGACTGAGTTTAGAGTGCGCGATTGCAATGATTATATAAGTAATATCTGCACAGACTCTTTCTCTCTTTAAACTACACAAACGAAAGGCAATAAGATAACTTACACACAGTAAAAAATCAAAAGAAGCGTTATAACCACATAGTTGCTTTGATATTCCTCCAAGTTCTTCATGACCCTTCTTCCAGCTTCAGCGACCGTCTTTGGCCGGCTAAAGCGCGAACCCTTAAAAAACTCTGTCCATGGTTTCATCTGAGCTTTCCGCTGCCAAAGCCAGTCTTTAGCATGTTGGACGTGAGAAGAAGGGGTTATAGCGGCCGCCATGTCGATATTCCCAGTGATTTCCTCTGTCGCCATAGTTTGTTTGGCAATTTTTCGACTACGTCATCACATCCACTGTTTAGAAAAGGGACCAATCATAGGCTTAGGGAGGGGTACCACGGGAATCTTCTAGAAATGGCCGTTGACGGTTAGGGGTTCGCGTCCGGTTGGAAAGCCCGAGAAGCAGCGAGCCTCTGGTAAATAGTCCTTTTTTCTAAAGGGGTGGGAGTTGTTGTATAAAGGACCTGTTAAAATAGCATGGTCTGCATTATTTTCAGATGGCCCAAACCCTGAGAATTAGGTTTGCAAAGGGGAGACCACCTCCCAATGTAAATGAAAAAAAAGTTCACAACTAGTTGTCATCTGCAGCATGTATCAGTCTCATAACTAATCAATAAATTCATACAAGTCTTGACTGTTTTCTTCTTGAAAGACAGCTTTAACAAATTTCCTTGAATAAACTGAAAGGTGGGTTATTTAGGAAGAGCAGAGTTTTTTTCACGGGATGACAAGATACACATTGCACCTAATTTTGGCCAAAAGTAGTCCTTCTGCATTTTTTACTTTTTTAAATGTGTTTTCAGGCTGTCTTGGTATAGAATTCAAAATAAGGTTCACAAAGGTATTGGGTTTCCACTCAAGACACTGTTTTCATCAACTCTGAGCAGGTTTTCCTCTCCACTTTTGTCAGTTGGCTTTGCATCCATTTACAATCATTTTCACAAATGTTTCAAAGCAGTCAGGATTAAACTCTTCCAAAACTATTTCATGCTTTGCTGGATCTTTACGTGTCACTGGACGTCGAAATCTTTTCCTTTCCTTAACAGTTTTTTCTGCAACTGGTTTTTCCAAATCCTCAAACATGGCCTTTTTGTACATAAAAACCCCTGGGCTAATCCAAGCCATGTTTTTGATGCCTTCGTCACCATTAAAACTTAAGGTGTTCAGCTGATAGTGTATAAAGGAGAGTCGAATTCCATCAGTGATGATGCATTGGCTGGATAGGGGCTTTTCCAAATCATCTCCCAGCTGATATTTGTAATTCTGCACAGCTTCTGCAACAAGCCGAGCACAGACAAACATGATACCTGAAAGGGAATTAAAGGGAAAAAAACATCTTTATCTGTGCAAAACAGTGTAAAATGCATTGCACTTAAAAAAGAATTTCAGATGAAAACAATTTGAAACTTTGAATTGTATTTTCTCCGAGTTTTTATGCCACAAATATTTTGCAAACAGTAAATCTTACTTTTACCGAAGTTAGTATTAAGGGCTTAGCCAGGACTTTTTCAAAGAAGGGGGGGGGGTCACACTGTGTCAAACAGAATGTACTAAGCAGGTGATCATGTAACCTTAGGACCCCCCCCCCCAGCTACATCTCTGGGTACTAATCTAGGGCCACTACTAGTTTCTCACTAGGTTCTTCTTCATCTCCAATATTTTGCAAATATCCAGGTTAATTTCCATTGGTTTGTCATCTCCAGTCTTATTAGGAAAATAGACTCCTTTTCCTCATAATAGAATGCCACCTATTTCAGGGTTACCCCCAGAATTTCATGAGCAGGGCTGAGGTCTAGCAGTGGCCCATGGCCCCTGGTACCTTAATTTCATTCATGGCCAACTTAGGAAATTTCTTTTTTTCATATAAAAGCATATGCTGGGCACCCTACATTTCAAAGTTTCAGAACATTGGACTCCCTTCACTGTTTCTTAGAGCACAGCCTTGATGAGGCTTCCCTGACAGTTTTTTGGTACACATTTGTATATCTGGGTGGAAAAGGGCACTGTGACAGTAAAGTGTTTTGGCCAAGAACACAATAAAATAACCTGGTCGGGTCTCAATCACGGTCCTCTTGGTCATGAGTCCAGTCCACAAACCATGGGGTCACTGTATCTCCCACTTCCCAAATAATTAAAGGCTCTTTATAAAACCTTACAACTTTCCAAGTCAGCAACATTGAACTGTTAAACTTTACCTTGACCAATTAATTGACCTGTTGAGCACTTTGTATCCTCGCTGACAATGATGAAGGTATGAGGATAAGGAAAAGGCTTAGAACTGTGAAAGCCAGTGTCAAACTTTGGTCTGATTCTTGTTAGGGGAAAGTGAAATACGGGAGAAATTATCTCAGGCTTTTCCACCTGGATTTCTTTGCTTTTTTCTATCTCATTTCTGTCAGCTACTTGCTTAAGAGGAATTTTAGAGGATAACAAAAAGCCCAGGTGTCCAGACACCAGTATTTTGTGTTCCCTTTCCCAATTTGCAGAGACATGAGGGTTGTAAGTCAGAGAGGTATCCATAAGTCCTGGGAAGCTAAAGCATAAAAATATATTAGTTACATAAAAAAAGACTTTCACTTATATGTTTTACAATAAACCCTTAAAAGGTTTTATTGGTGAAATGAGAATAATTTTACTTATTCTCATACAATTTTCAGTGTCATTAGATGAAGCAGCTTAAATAAAAATGTAGAAGGTTGTCCAAAAATTTTGATCAAATTTCAAAAGTTAAAAGTCTCCCCGATAAGTCAAAACGTCTTCTATAACAATTGTAAGAATTCAATACTACATGTGGGTTTTTGGTGTATCTTTTTTTCTTTTTGATGACCATCCATAGTGTAAGATGTTCAAATAAAAAAACAATACAAATAAAAAACATTATTAAAAAAGAAAAAAAACAAAAAGAAACAGCCAACCCTTCCCCCATCAGTAAATACCCTCCTACCAAGGGTGGGGCAGTAAGGGCACTGCATTGTCAAAGGGGTTCCAGATAAATTCACTTTACAAAAAGAAATGGGGACCTTTTCATGTCAGTTCAGTCTCTTCAAACTCAAAATTCAAAGTAAAAGAATACTGAAGGAACTTCCGTGGATATAAGTAAGCTGTATTTCCCACCATTTAGCATGACTCCACACAACCCTAAGCATATTTTGCATCAGGGGCATAGCAGCCATATCCCTTGTTGCATGGTCTCCATCAAAGTTGAAAAGCCTTGTCTGAAGTATATTTTGTTTGAATTTTCCCATCATTTCTTCTCTGGTGACAGAGTCAATGGATGTGTCTTGCAAGCAACTTGAAATGTCCCCCATGTTTAAGGTCTTTGTTAAAGAAATTGTCTGCACTTCTGGTTCCAAGGGACGCACCATTGGGTGGTATAGATATTGTTCTTTCGTTACTGGATGACAGTAGTTTCTTGTATACAATCTAGGCGGTACAAAACGAGAAAGTTTCCCATACACTGAGCGAATACCTTTCGCCGCCATCTTGGAACTTACCCACGTGAAGGAAACTGGGTTCAAATCGCCCCATGGCTCCAGCGGTTGTTTTGTAATTGTCGTTGTCTTGGAAACAACCTATATTTCTTTACGGCCAAAACTACTGACTCGCCATTTTGATTCAACAAGCATTGAGTAATCTTTGAAGAAAAACTTTTTTCAGAATGGTTAGTAGAAATTTTTATAGAAATATAAACTCAGGTTTAATCTGTCTGGTAAGAGTGATGTTTTTCAACTGATTATTTGGATGAAGAATGAAATTTACGAGGCGTCCTTTTAATCAATGTTTCTTACAGCCAAACAGTACTGTTGGATCGTCAGAATCTGGCGGATCGAATGCATCTAGAAAATCATGGACGAGACAGTATCACACAATCAACAGAACCTCTACAGTGGTAAGTTTTTGAGTATTTTGGGGCCATGAAATTCAAAGGGTAACTGGATCTCTCTTCATTTTGAAATATACTACAGTGGTACCTCGGTTTCACAAAGTGCCAAGGGACTGGCGAAAGTGGTTCGTTATATCGAGGGTTCGTTATATCGAGGTTCTGTGGCATACATTTTATTGTAGCTTTAGCCGGGCTGAAACTGAAGTATCGATCGTGAAACCGAGGACTTCGTTATATAGAGGTTCGTTAAATCGAGGTTCCATTTGTACCACTAATGTGTATGACGCTATATTTGAGACACTGCAGTACAGCTGTATCTTACCAAAGCTCAAAGACCTTTTGAGATTCAGCTGATTACTTTCGCGAACAAATAGTTATATTTGCCGAAGTTACTGTTTGAATGTCTTACCAGCTGTTAGAAACTTGAGGAAAATTTAAGAGTAAAAATCCAACAGAAAATTATAATGCTTTGGCAGGAACTAGTCTTAAGCCATTTGCTTCGCCAGTGATCAGAATTAATGGGAGTGATCGGGTAATTAACTGTCTGAGATTGAAGAATGAGCTGATTCACAACTGTTAACCCTTGATATCAGTTTGGCGATTTAGCATTAAAAAGATCAAAGGCAACTTCACTCTAGACTAGTAAATAGCCTATTTTAGTATATACTAAAACAGTGGATAGCGTTGAAGGCGCGCTCTGATTGGCTAGTCAAACTCCGAATATCCTTTGCTATTTACCTCCGAGCAACTCAGGAAAAAATGGCGTCCTGGTTTGTATCCATGACAAGCGAAGAAATCACTCAAATCAATTTTTGGTGGTGTATATTATCTCACTGTTTTAGTATATACTAAAAAAACTATTCACCTCAGTGTCAGTGGTTAGCAGTGGATATTTACCTCGCCACTTTGCGGCTTGGTAAATATCCACCACTAACCACCTCCACTTCGGTGAATAGTTGTTAACTATTGCTTAGATCTCTGTAGATCAGTGGTAGAGCCTAGGAGTGTAAAATTTGAAGGTCTTGCTTTCACTTTTCAGGCAGAACTCAGTTTTTTGTTCACATTTGTGACAAAACAAGCATCATCTTTCTTAACTTTGCACTTGTGAGTGAGTTAGCTGCACAGTTAAGTCAAGTGCTCACCATCCTCTCAACTCATTTTTTTTGTTGGCAGGATGAAACATTATTTGCCTCTCCAAAGAAAGTAAGGCCTGGTGAAGAGGATGCTTTTGCTGCTGCTTTATCAGAGAGATCACGCCGGCGAAGCAGTCCAGGTGGCAAAAAGTCTCCAGCTAAATCTGAAGAACCAGAAATGATTCAAGTTATTACTAAAGACTTGATCAGAAGACTCAGGTTGGTTTTAGTATTAGTTTAAATTTGTGATTAATATTTGAGCCTTTAAAATCATTTAAATTCATACTGCTCTATCTTGACAAATAATTTATGAGTTGATGAACAATTAAAGTAAATTATTAACTTTTCATTATATTTTTCTCAGGGTTCCACAGGAAGATCCCTCTGGAAGAAGTATTATATTAGAGGTTGGAGAGTTTAGAAGAATTAAGGTGACTTTTTAGCATAATTAAACACATTTCATAGGACCTTTTTTAATTGAATGCTTAGTTTGGTTGCAGTGGTAATTTTGTTACCAGGACCACTGGCACAAAACTGATCAAAATGATTAAAGGAAACAAGCAATAATGAATTTTTACTGAATTCTGTGTTGTCAGTCAGTGCAGAACTCTGAAACTTTTTGGTTGAAGGTCATCAGTTTTTTCCTGTAGATAAATTGGTCAAATTTGTGTAAGTTTTCTTTGTACATAGTCTTGCTGTAAAAAAAAAAAAACTTTTGAAGCTAAAAAATAGTACCTTAAGTTTAAGTGTCCGTGAATGCAGACAGATTAACGTTTTCTTTAGAAACTTTGAATTTAGGGGGTTGTAAGGGTAAGTGCTTCAGGGCAGCAGATTATATATCTGTGCCCAGTTGTTCAAAGACCAATGAGTGCATTACCTAGGGTTGAATTTTTAATACAGATTTCTTTCTTTATTTTTTCAAAAAGCCTCGTTGGGGTAATTGTCTCCAGTATTCTTTTTAAGCATCCAGTAATCAGATTGTAGACAAAAATAATTATATTGAGTTTTCCTTAAAAGCTTTCAGATCTGAAATCAGATTTCATGCTAACCCCAGGTTATATTGACTCAGCTTTGAACAACCCAGCCCTGGAGTTCCCAGGTTCAATTCCTCTACTCTGCCTCACAACTAGATTTGTTTCTTGATATTCAGGAGTTTAATTCCTCCGCTGTACTTTGTAACTTGCTATTTTTGTTTCCTTTCCACTAGTTGGGATTTAAAAATAAATAGACTGAGGTACTGAATAGATCAACCTCTAAATTAATTACCTTGTTATTTATTTCCTGTAAGTGCAGTCTGCATCTCATGTTCCAACACAAGCTGAAAAGGAAGCTTCCATGGAGGAAATGAAAAAAAGGAAAGAAGCTCTTCAAAATGCATCAGAAGAACGTAAGAACTTTATGCAGACCATGGAGCTGAAACGGAAGGAGAACGCCAAACCATCAGACCTTGAGCAAGTAAAGTGATTGTCATTTACAGAATGATAACCTTTTAGTAAGGCAGTTTTTTGGTCATGCAAGTTGACCCTTTTATAAACTACAGCAGGCTTTTATATTTTTCCTTTTATGTATGTGTGAATTAACCTCTAACACTTGAAAAAAATGCCGAATTTTCACTAAAAGCATTAGGTAAGAATCCTTATCTACGTGCACACGAAAAATTATGATCAAGCCTCCCATTTATGACAGAGGTCTTAAGTGGCTAAATTTCTTTTGTTTCTGTCTTATATGATGTTTTAGGAGAAGATGATACAGAGTGGAACTTTGCTAGATAAAGCTAATGAACTAATGGAGGAACAAGATGATGAAATTAAGAAGTTGAATGAGGTATTTTAACCCATTAATGGCTGCAGCTTTTGTGAAAAACTGTGTATTGAAGCTAGTCGAGCAGATTTCGGGTCACTGTTGTGGTTTTAAAAGCTCAAACTTACCACAAACCCATTGACAGCTTGTACACTTGACGGCCTTTCGATCCAAATGCAAAATGGTGGCCTGAAAATCTTGGGCACGCGCAGAAAGCAAATTTTCGAGATCGTTTTTGGGTTGAAAAGTAATGCCCCACTTACGACTTTTACTTTTCTTTCTTTCTCCTGCCCTTTTTTCCCCTTTCCTTGCCTGAAGTTTCTCCTCACTTGCTGGAAATTTAGTAGGCTTCATTTTGGTGTAGAGATTTTTTAGGAAATTACTCATTATTTTCAAACCACATGCTCAGAAAGGTAGGTGGATAATGGAACAAGATTTCGTGCAGATTTTCAGGTCAAAGTTACATGGTTTTTTGGCTATTTCTCCAATCTCCTTCACTCAGTTGCACTCATTCTGGTATTGTTTGTAAGATATTTTCAACCTGTTCAAGTATGTGCTCAAAGTCATGCTCCAGGGTTAAAAGTGATGACGTCACAAGGTGTAGAAAGGGTGTGGGTCCACATGAGTGCATACAGGTGCACTGGACGTCAATAGGTTAAATTAAATAAATAAAGGTTTCATAAATGTTTTATGGACCATGCTTAAGATCAATAAAGCTGAAAATTGGCAAAGAGCTGTTTTCAATTATTTATTTATTATTATTATTTTTTTTTTTGTTTTTGCAAAGCTACATGTATGATCAGATCACTTTAAACCTTGTACTTTGATTTTGTTTTTTTTGACAGCTCATCTTGAATGCCAAATGCCATGCAATCCGAGATGCCCAACTTATTGAAAAGGTGGACATCAAGAAAGAACAGCTGGAGGAAGAGAAACGCTTGGATGAGATGATGGAAGTGGAAAGACTTAAAGCACTCAGAGAGTATGAGGACAGGGAGAAAGCTGCTCATCTTGAAAGACTAAAGGGTGCACAAGTGTTGCAACATCAGATTACAGACAGAGAACAGATAAGACTGTTAGATGAGGAGAAAAAGGATCAGGAGACTAAGGTTACTATCAATATTCTTAATATAGCTTGCTCTGGCTCCTTTTAGCAGTACTAAGGTTGCCTTCTATTAGAAAATTCACAAAAAAGGAACAAAATATGTCTTGAAATTAGCTCTGTTTAAAAAATATTTTAAAGAAATGTGAATTCTCAATCTTGCATTAATGTTGTTTCTCTTCTCTTTTTAATTTTTTTTTTTTTTTTTCATTTCTGAAGCCAGTTTGTTTTTCATATATTCTCAGTCATGCATTTTAAAGATACTTTCAATTGACAAGTTTATCAAGTAAGACAGGTGTTGGTAACATCAATAACTTTTGTTCTTGTATTTATTAAATTCAAGTTCATATGGTTCCCATAGAGCTTGGGTGGCCTGCACAATATACTGAAAGCTGTTGGAAATGTGTTCTCCTTTCCCTAATAAAATATACACAGCAATGCAGTGCAAAGTTATCCAATATCTTGTGCCACTGTAAGGTTTTTTCATTTTAGATTAACACGTTTTCCTTTTCCTGTTGCTTCTTTCTTTTATTAAGCTAACCATGTATGGAATTCAGTCTCATATATATTTATATTTAGTATAATTTCAGAGCTGAGCAAAGAGTTTCCAGCAATCTGATTGGTCGAGCGGTTCCTTATGATGACGCTATATAAACCGCTCCACACGGTTTATATAAAATGTTAAAATAAAATGTTAATAAATGTTGCTAAAATGTTATGATTTTAGAAATTTCTCTGTTGTTCAGCTCTGAAATTATACTAAAACAATTATTCGTCTCAGGTTCGGTGAATGTTGTCAAATAATCCCCTCGACTTTGTCTCGGGGATTATTCAACGATATTCACCGAACCTGAGGCGAATAATTGTTAAATAAATATATATATATATATATAAATGATTATCCCCTAGGCAATGTTGCAATATTTGGATAAACTTCAAGCAGAGGATTTGGAGAACCTGATTAAAAAGAAAGAAGTTCAACGAGCTTTGATGAAAGAAGTAGCCAAAGCAAATGAGGTAACTCAACCTTGTCTTTTAAGAGACATCTTTCATCCACCCCAAGGGGGCACAGATAAGATTTTCAAGTAGATAAGGGACCTAAACTAGCATCTAAACTCTTTCATTCCCAAGATATCACAGGCGTCCCAAGTTCACGTCTCGAGGGAAAGTGAAGGATTATTTCATGAATGCGTTACGCGTTGTGTGACGCGGGCAACCGTTGAGAATTTGAATGCGCTATAAGGAATAGTATGGGGAATAAAATATGGTCCATTTAAAGCACTAAGTATTCCGAAATATGAATATTTTACATGTTATAGTAATAAAACTTACTCATTCCTTGTGTTTCCGTTGTGTTTTTTGGCGATTTCCGTCGTTTTGGGCTTGTTTTGCCATCACTGCTTTTCCTAAATTTGGTATTGGATCAGCTAATAATCCCTTAGTTTATATTTTTCTTTATTCTCATTTCATGTCTGCTGGATATTGTATCAACATTATAAGGAGAAATTCTGTCTTGGTCACTCTCGGGAGTTAAAGAGTAAATGACATACCAGGGTTTTCTTTTTCATTGATAAATATCGATTTTTCTTAGGAAAAGCGAGAAGGTCGCCCGCATTCTAGGAATCCCACTTAGCTATTCCCGTGCTACTTAAGTATCCACTGACTGCCTCGGTGTAATTTAAATAGCTTTTAGGTAAAATTCATTCAATAAGAAAAAGCAACTGATTTAATTTTTTTTTATCCAGGAAATCGCTGAACTGAAGGAGCGCAAGGCGGCGCAAGACAAGCTCGAGGAAATAAAAGTCATGGAATATCTGAAACAGAAAGCGGTGAGTGAACAAACTTCGTCACATGATAGTTTTTGCTGAAAGTTTTTTCTTTCCTCGCATTTTTATTTACTTTAATTTACTTTAATTTTTGCTTTTTGTTCAGGAAAGAGAGGAAGCCTACCAGCGTGAATTAGAAGTTGCTCGAGTTGAAAAAGAGAAAGAAATTGCTCGTCTACGTGCACAGCAGGAGAGAGCCAAAGACAAACAAGCTGAGAAGGTATTGTTTAAGATGGATATATCAACAAAGTTGAAATGGTAAATTGGCCACCGTAACGATTACAAAAGCTGACGTTTCGAGCGTTAGCCCTACGTCGGAGCGAAGATGGCCTTGTTTAAGATGGCCTTGCTTTACTATTGTCTCGAAAAGTCTTAATATGTGTTGTAAAGTTGGCCTTATAATACGGCTCGCGTGTACCAACACCATTACACGCGCTTGACGTGCGTGTAATTCCCACGCACTGCACACGCGAAACACGCACACTGCACGTCACTACACTCACCTGCGTGACTAAAAATATGCACGCACGTTCGTGTAAATCAGAACTCATACATTCGACCATTTTTTGCCTGCAGTCGTAAACAAGTTCTGAGGTTTTGCTGTGCTTTCAAATGGCAGACGCTAGACGTGTACTTAGTAAGAAAACATTTACTTTTGCAGGATGCTCTTAGAGCCAAGCGAAACCAGGAAGAAGCAGAACGGGAATGGAGAAGAAAAGAGAAAGAAGAAGCTGAGAAGAAGTGAGTGAAAAGAACGAGGCAATTGGTTGTCATGAATAATTCGGGATTTCCTTTATTTTTGCTCCACTTCCCACTGTGGACCTTTGTGATTGGTTCCCCTCCCCCTTCCCCTACCCCCTCCCCCTCCCCTCCCCCTCCCCTACCCCCTCTTCCCCTCCCCCCCTCACACACACAGCAGACTTTTAAGTGTTTTTCACGCTTTGTTTTATTTATAGGAAGCAAACTGAGGAAATGTTACGTGCAGCTCGTGAAGTGCAAGTGAGGAACAAAGATCATTTCTTAGCAGTGCAAGCTGCCAGAGACAGGGCTGAGTTTGAGAGAGTGTTAATGTAAGTCATGTTTACTTTTAAGTTTTTTGCTTCAAGTGTCTTCAAGTGCCTCTTGTGTCAGTCTACGTCACGTGAAAGCCCGCAAAAAGTTTCCGAATTAGACAAGCCAATTAGAAACTAGTACCAGTACTCGGAAAGGCCCGAAGGTTGCTAACGAGGGTTATGTAAAATACTCGTTACATTCGCGGAAGGAACTTTCCTCCTTAAATGCAGCGGTGGTCTTATCCCTGTTGTTTTCCTATTATTAAAACGGAATAATAAATATCTACAGGGTGCAAGAGGAGCAACAGCTGAAAGACGAAGACGCTGAAAAAGTAGATGCAGTCCGCCGCCATCAACATGCGGCAGAAGTGCGCCAACAGGTTCGCGAGAAAGAGAAAGATCGCATTAAGGCCAGGAATGCTTTCTTTGAGGAAGGAATTAAATTGGACCAAGAAGCTCGAGCAAGGTAGGTTTATGTCGATTAAAAACCATTGGAAATCATCCACTATAGAGTAGGACCTTAAGTGGCAGTTACCGTGTTTTATTGCTGAAAGATGTTCTACCAATGAGAATGAGACTGATAATGATTTGACCAATCAAGTGTCAAATATAACAAATAAAAAACACGGGATTTTGCCGACGCGCTTTCTTTCCTTGTATTAAAATGGTTCGTAATCACTTTAGAAAACAGTGGCACGAAGCCTGCTGAGTTTTCCACAATGATTACTAACATATGTGTATACTTCTAGGCGGCAGAAATTGGACGAAATAAAAAGAAGAAAGTTGCAGGAGTTGAAAGACGCTGGTGTTCCGGACAAGTATTGTAACGAAGTCGCGCGAAGGATCGAGGCTCCACCTCCGTCACTATCCCGGATGTACTAAAACTTCAACTGAACTTGCCAGAAAAATTATTTCTTTTCTCCTGAATTTAAAGACAATTAAACGATGGTCTTGACATTAACATTAAAAATGCAGAGGCTCTCTCGTTTTGAGGTTTAGATTAAGATTTTGGATGTTAATCTGATCGCAAGATGTCTTTTCTCATAGTGACTGAAGAGCTTCCTTTATTGATCACTTTGTTCTTACAGTGTAAATATATTCAGTTTTTAATACCATGTGTACAAAGAGTATTCTATCGAACAATTAACTAATAGACATGATGAAAAGTGTTTCTTTATTTGACAAATCGATTTTACTTGTTAACAAAGAAACATTTAAGCTCCCTGGATAGAAGCCTACCTAATGTCTTTGTCAAAAAAAAAAAATATTAACTCGTTGTTTGCTTTCACCATTTTTTTTCTTGTTATTGATTTTGTTTTGGGGTATTTATACCATGTTTTGTGCTGAATCTTTTAAAATTCTGTTGAAAATGAAAATTCTGAAGTTATTTTATTTGTTTGATTTTTTTTTTCTGTTTGTGTCCAATTTCCAACAAGTATTTAACGCTATAACTCCCAAGATCTGATTGTTAATTTTCCCCTCTACACTCTTCTCTGTAAACTAGTTTCGAGAATTATGTGTTAGACCAAGGTAACAACTTCTTAGTTTCTCCTTTCCGTCAATTTTAGATCTAATTACAAGGAAACTTTCCTCCTTTTCTTTGATTGATATGTTTCTAGTCAGACATTTGGCTTATAAGTGACGTGGATTCTTCAATGTCTCTTTCCTCCACAGGAAGCGCCACGTCACAGATTGCTTGTAGCTTATAAGTTATACGATCTGAAAGGAAGAGTGAAAAAGCGCGTGGATCAGAGAGAATCGTAAATAGTTGAGACTAGAGACCTCTTGTCTGTCTTCTGATTCCCCTCCGTTCCCCTGAAAACCACGTGACTCCCCCCTCCCCACCCTCAGGAAAAACCCTCTACACATCCTCCCCAGGCGACAATGAACGGTCCCGGCCTACGACGCTTAACGGGTTATTAGCTTCTCATCAAATTAACATGTGTAGCATAGGTTCAGTGAGAACACAAGAATCGACGAGAACTTGACGCGCGTGACTTCTCACTCCCATTCGCACACAGCCCCTCGCGTCCGGTCGTCCGGTCAAATCATGTGTCTGTAACGCACGCCCTGAACAATCGAGTTTTTTTTTGTCGAAATCAATATTGTTATTTTGAAAGATTTATATCGAAGGTGTAAGCCTAAGATTCCACATAACTTCTCAAGATGGGCAATAACAATCACACAAATTGCGTCTCGAGTTGAATTGTAAGGAATCTAATGAGCGGGTTGTGTCGAAAAGATTCATCAGTTTTTAAAACGATACATAAATACTTACCAACAAAGAGAAGGAAATGCCGTGGAACCACTTTATATCGAACAAACACCAAGTAAAATGGAATTGCAGCAAAAACAAACAGGATACAATAAAATGATTGTAACGGTGCCGCATAAAAGGGCGCAATTACTAGGTATGCTGAAACCACAACCATGAATATGGGAATTCCTAACCATACCTACAAGGAAATGAGGAGAAAGCTGAATATATGATTATATACCAAGTTAAAGGCCAGCAAGAAAAATTTTACTGGCGATCATCTGACGGCCAATCAGCGGAAAGGAAAATGTTACGAGGAGCCAATGAGGACGCAGAGTGGAAGCAAGAAAACTGCATGAAGCGCGGGAAGAAAGCACGAGGTCGGAACAAGTCGCGATTTGATTGGTCAAAAGGGTAGTGAGAGTTTTCTGAACCAATTACGTAGCGAAGTTAAAGCAAAGCCTAAGCAATCTCAATCCTTACTTGCGGCAATCGATTGAAAACTTCACTGTAACAAAGCAATGATATACGTATGATGCATGATCCTCGCAGTAGAGAGCGCTATTTATGCAATAGCGAAAATCAGACCTGAAAAAAATCAGGCCTGTACGGGATTCGAACCACTGACCTCTGCGATACTAGTGCAGCGCTCTACCAATTGAGCTAACAAGCCAACTGGGAGCAGGCCGTTAAGTTGATTCGTAATAAACCCATGATGATAAATCAGATACAATGAAATATATGAAGTTCATATATTTGGAACTGCGGTTGTAGATACGTATGATGCATGATCATCATGGGTTTATTACGAATCAACTTAACGGCCTGCTCCCAGTTGGCTTGTTAGCTCAATTGGTAGAGCGCTGCACTAGTATCGCAGAGGTCAGTGGTTCGAATCCCGTACAGGCCTGATTTTTTTCAGGTCTGATTTTCGCTATTGCATAAATAGCGCTCTCTACTGCGAGGATCATGCATCATACGTATCTACAACCGCAGTTCAAAATATATGAACTTCATATATTCATTGTATCTGAAAGCAATGATATGATAAAAATATTATGTTCAACCACAGAATACGCATGAAATTGAAAAAAGGGTGGCAACGGTTGGTCACTTTACAAAGAGTAGAGCCATGACCAGCTTATTCGACCTTATTAATTTATTAATTTGCTCTTTCTTCCCCCTCGGCCAATCAGATTCAACCAACGCGACTTGGTGACCCGCATTTCCCGCGCGTCGCGGAGGTTTCTTGTACTTTTTCCAATTGAAGCAAATGAACGTTGTAATGTCTACCTTGAATGGTCGCCTGACCTCAGGTTCTTTGTACCTCAGCCAAATGATACTTTAGATTGAAAGTAAAAAACCGAACCAGGTGAAAAATCCCATATAGTTTAACAACACTTCAAAGGACGAGGAGTCAGGTATAATCATCACACATGAAATGACACTCTAAAGAAGTAAAAAATAAAAATAAAAATAAAGAAAAATGATAAAGAAAAGAAGAATAAAAACAACTCTTTTGATGCGTTTTCTTCTCCTTAGAACAGTCGGGAGAAATCAGAGGATAGGACAAGTTGGCGACACGCGAACATTAGAAGTGCTTCGCGCGGAAGCTTCGCACCCACTGCTCGTGTTGTTTTTTCCAGCTGATTCCTTTTGACCAAATGATATCAGAGAGGTGAGAAAGACGGGATGACAAAGGTTTAATGACACTCACGTGATTATAAGAAAATAAGAACTTACAGAGAATATCAGCCCAGGAAGAGGGGTTCTTCTTTTGGTATGAATCATGGCGAGAAAGCGAGGAAGATGACCTTCTCTTGCGGCAGCGAAAGCCACTCTGAAATTCAACATAGTTTTGAAGTCATTGAAAAGAGTTTGCAATTGGGCGAGATTTTACGACAGCTAAGGCTAAGGGTCAAAGGATACGTAGCAAAGGGGTGCGTGTTAGAATATAAGGTGTGGTTAGGGGGGTGGGGTTGGGGTGAGGAACACTGCCCTTTCCATTGGGTACATCTCAGTTGACAACTAACACTTGTGATATTTTACTGAAGTAAGAATCTCCTGACTCCTGACAAAACTTTATCTCACAAAAAATTAAAGGCACTTCAAAAATCAAGAACCGCTCTTCTAATTTTAACGAGAAAATTCCAATGAACATGTATGAAATTATATCAATGTTTCCAAACCTCCCTCCTGAGAAGGCACCGCCATTGGCTGCACCAAACGTAGAACAAGCGACAAGTATGGGGATACTCCAAGCCATGACTCCGTATAACCGGTTTGCTAGGGTCTGTTGGATGAAAACATGAAAAATAATTGTCTTAATTTCAATCTGTAAAAGTAATCTTGTCTCTTTATCCGCGCAAAGCCTGGGTTGAGTTAAGTGAGCCTCGCTCGATGATGGCCGATCTGACGGCTGGGGTGGGGCAGACAATTGGCAAAATATTGTTTTATTACAAGTTAGTCTTTGTAGAACACAATACAGAGTTTTGGAATTGTGTACGCATTATCTTCGTGGTGGAGTCATAACGACAAGATTTTTGCTTCCGCCTGGTTTATCCTTGACCATTGATAAATCATAATTCTCGAAAAACATTTCTCATCTATGGTCTACAGACCTTGCGTGAAGATACTTTTAAGAAAGCGTTTATTTTGGAGCTAAATATTAAGGGTGATTTTTAACCAAAAGATGGAACTAAAATAAAGAGCTCTGTTTGATAAATGAACGTTGGCTGTCGAATAAGAAATGGAAATTTCCTTGCTTTACAGCCGCTCGAGGACCGAACGAGTTGGAGAGGCGATCATCAGGACGATTAAACATGGGAGAGCAGTAGCTCCGCCCTTTTCCTAATATTTCTCCTCGCTCGCGCACAACAATTTTAATGCACCGACGCCCATTTATCTGAGAGCCTGTAACGCAGGCGAACGGTATTTATTCAGTGAATCAAGTGATCCACGCTGATTGATGGGCCAATGGCTACGATACCCCGTGATGACGTCATAGAATAAAGTGTTTCCTTTGTCCAACATTGCGCAGAGTTTGTGATGTTTTTTTTATAGAACCAATCAATCTAATCTTACCGCATTTTAATTTTTACTGCATTTTGACTGAAAATTACCTCACACTCTGACAGAATGAGCCTCAAATTGTCAAATGTTGTAAAATGAATATTGTTTTAGTTTTATCGCGCGAAGGTAAATTTAAGGGTCATGGGAAAAGAGTTACCACAGCAACTGCATCAGTAGTTAGAAATTCCTGTGGTGTAAGCACCGTAAGGTATCCAGTAACCACCAACAAGTAGCACGCTGTCACAAGAGGCATACCAATGAAAATGGTGAGCGGGAGATTCCTATAAAAACATGCGATGGAAGTTTCAAAACGTTTGTAATGTTTCAACTGTCTATTGTTGTTGTTGTGTTTCTCACCTATTAGGATTCTTTATTTCCTCTGTAACATAATTCAGCTGGTTCCTAGGGAAAGGAAAAGTTTGAGAAAGTTTAGCTTGTAATTATTAAGCTAAACTCTGTATCGATTTCCCATGACGTTTTTAAAGCCACCGTCGACTCACCACCCATCGTAGGAGAAGAGTCCATTGTAAAAAGCGAACGCAAATTTCCCTATCTCTGGACTAGTTCCGTTAAATGCGTTTTCAAAGGCATCAGTATAGCCTGCAAGGTATTGAAAGCAAAACTATGGAATGAATCAAGAGAATGAAATACCTTGGGCTTCAAGTGTTTTTCGACGAAGTTGTTATTTACAGTGTGTGCGGTGACTGTATTAACTGATAAAAACAAATGATTCTGAGCCAGTCGAAATGCACTTTTGAAATCCAACGAACCAATCAAAACCTGGACTAGTCTATATCTACCGCCTAGGGGAAGTAGGGGGGGGGTGGTGGACAGGGATCGGAGGATATTGTGATCCTCGTCAATCCTTCCCTCCCTCCGTGACAAGTAATGATTGGTCCGTACACTGCGCTCCGGCTGAGGATGATCACGCTACCTCAACGAATGATAGAAAAAAATAGTTTACCTTGTGCTAAGCGAATAATTCCTGTGAATACCACCATAAAAATGGCGATCATCTTGGCCACAGTGAAAAAAATCTGAATTCGAGTGGCCCACTTCACGCTTGCGCAGTTGACGAAGGTGATAACGCCTGGAGATTCGATGAAAATGTAGTTAAGACCCCGTCCTGTCCACACGCATCCGGATATTTTCGAAAACGGAGATTTTTTCTCCGTATTCGAAAACATCCGCGTCCACACGAATAAGATAAATCTCCGTTTTTAAAAATCTACAGTCTGGAGAGCGTATTAAAAAATCTCCGTATTTGTTGCCAAAAATGCCGTTTATGTGTGGACGAGAAGTGCAAACGGAGAAAAAAACCTCCGTTTTCGAAAATACTGGATACGTGTGGACGGGGTCTAAGATGTTGTTACATCCTAAGAATAATATGTAATTATATCTTCAAATATCTATAATTTGACAGCAACCGGGCACCTCGTGTGCCTGTAACATTTTTGCGAGAGAAAATTGCTGCCTAGGATTTCCAAAACTGAGAAAATTTAATCTAATAATTTTTTTGGATGTCAGACGTACATATTTGCTTTTCTAGGAACGTCTTCTATTTTTGTTTCAGTGGCTTATCGTCGTAGTGAAAGACGCTCGAGGAGTGCGGTGTCACGACTCGCAGTCCACGCTCTCGCGAGTTAATACCTGTTTGGTGCTTCTTGAAAGCAAAACAACCACATTCTATTTCCTACACAAGTAAGTCAACTGACCAGTTTATTTTTGGAGGGTGATCAATTTGTTACTTGAACTAGAAAGTAACATTTATTTAGAAATAAAGAAGCAAAAATAAAGTAAAAATAAAGTAAAAAAGCCAAAGGGGAATTAATCAAGCATATCTAGTTTTCCATTGATTCAAATCTTGGAGACAGAAGAAAATCAGAAACAATTTTCTTTGGGATAGAACTTTGAGTTACACAACACTAAGGTAAAGTTCCTCAAGCACAGGTTCGAAATTTGAATCTGAGGAATTGACATTTTACCACAACAATCTTGAAAAGATAGTTGCTATTGTAATGACTTAACACGAACACAACATAATCATGCTGATTTATGTTTCGCTTCCAAACCTACCTAAGGCTGCAGCTGCTAGTAACTCAATGAGCGGAACAAACTCTTCTCGACTTCTACAACCCGGCGAAAATGCCTCTACGGTGTAGGCACCAAACACTAAGAGGACCATGATCTGACTCGCCGGCCTCATAAACAACACGAGCATCCACGAGTACATGAAAGCTGGAAGAGGTCCATAAGCCTTCAGCAGATATTGGTACTCGCCGCCCGATTTTGGGATTAAAGTTCCTAACTCGCAGTAGCAGAGTGCTCCAAATAGAGAAATCACCCCGCAGAAAGCCCACATCACGAGGGACATTCCAACTGAACCGGTGTAAAACAGCACCCATTTCGGTGTCGCAAAGATACCTGAGCCGATGATCGTGCCGATGAGAAAAGCAATTCCACCTGGAATTCCCAAAGAACGTTTTAGAGAAATCGGGTTTTCTTCGAGACTTTCCTCGTCGGGCTCGCTATCTCGGTCGTCATAGCCCACAAGGAGATTTTCAGGAGATTCCGATGATGCCGCCATGATTTACTTTGACTCAATGATTCATCCTGTTTCAAGTAAACATCGTTGATCTAATGAGCTCGTAGCAAACTTACAATTTGTATCGCCCCTACAGAACGGGAAAAAAACTTGTAACTTAACTTATAACGGAGTCGCACTTTTGTATGTCTAGAACTTGTACTGAACAGATTCAGAAAGTAAGTCTAGAAGTAGACAGATTTAGACCATGTAATTAAGAACGATTATCGCGGATGACGTTCTCCACAACAGCGGAGTCACAGTAGTGAATCGAGTCACGAGAAAGACAAAGGCCTCAAGATCAAAACAAAAACTGTCCACGTGCACTTTTTACCATCTGCTCACGTTTCCTGTTGGCTTTTAACAGAAAAAGATCATGCGTTTTCTTTTCTAACGTGGCAAGCATGTGATACCGCTCAGTCGAGAAAAGAGAAGACTGAAGCACTTAAAACCAAAAGTTAAGAATTTTGAGATGTTAACGCACTTGGTCACGCGACCCACTCTAACGTACGCGAACTGTTGTAAATGATTTCCAACTGGCTGGCATTTCGCAAAACACGGTGGAGTTAAACTTTAGACTACTTAGAAACAAATGCGTGTCACAAAATTGGAATCAGAGGAAGTGGTGCTCCCTGATCCACCGTTCATTATCCACTTGGTCATGTGTCTAGCGTCTTCAAGTTAAGTGTTTCTTTTTTAAAGATAATTTGACAAAAAGGGAAAAATAAATGTTTTGCGCATTTCTCACATTGTCAATCCTGTTAAGTGCAAGGTAAAGTGAGGTAAGAGCCTCTAAACAGTTTCAAGGTCGAAAAGCGTTGGATTCGGAATGCAATCGCTTCAAGACATCTCTAACGAGAGGATGACTACTTTAATATTATTATTATTATTATTATTATTATTATTATTACAAATTAACTTAAATTGCGCTAATATCAATATTCACTTTCATCCGCGCACAAACTAAAATGTTACAAAAATCTAACTGCAAAAAAAAAAACAACAAATAGAAAAAGAAAAAAATCTAACAATGAAATAATATATATGCTAAACATGTCAATAAAATATCTAAAAATGTATAATAGTGTAGTTTAAGTACAAAAATATATATAATCTAATGTAATGTAATTTGATGTGCTCGACTCCAGATCGAGTGGTCCGGGTTCGAGCCCCGGCTGGGACACTGTGTTGTGTTCTTAGGCAAGACTCTTTACTCTCACAGTGCCTCTCTTCACCCAGGTGTATAATTGGGTACCGGCAAATTTAATGTTGGGGGTAACCCTGCGATGGACTGGCATCCCATCCAGGGGGGAGTAGAAATACTCCTAGTCGCTTCATGCTACAGAAACCGGAGTTAAGCACCGGCCCAATGGGCCACTAGGCTCGTAAACAGACCTTCCCTTTACCTTTAATGTAATTCGATATTTAACTAAAAGCTTCTTTAAATAAATACGTCTTTAAATATTTTTTAAAAAGATTCAATGATTTTGAATTTCTAATATAATATGGAACAACATTCCAAAGTTTTGGTGTTTACTTGAAATAAAACTTAGTCCTCATCTATGATCATTTCATAGACATTATTTAACAAGTCATATATTAATTCTATTTATTATATAGATACTGATGAAATACCAGGATTTCTCCTTTTACTAAAAAATCATATCTTCACCATGCACAGTCAGGATACTATTTTTATCTTTCACCTGTGAGGATATTGGTGTGGCCATGGTTACCAACATAATTACCCAATTGCTGTTTCAAAAATAAATAAAAAAAGTTGTCTTTTATGTGGAAATTTCATCAGTATCTATATAATAAACAGAACATTACATGGCCGCTTGGGGATAGGAATTTTATCTTCTCGTGCTGAAAGTATCTCTCACTCATTCGCTGCGTTCACTCGTGAGAAATACTTTCAGCACTCGAAGATAAAATTCGTATCCCCATGCGGCCATGTAATATCCTCTATTTATGTTCAGTGGAACACACACAACAACTCAATATAGCAAACTATACGGTTACATGAAGCTCTTGCCAGCTTTTCAGACCCATAATATGTGCATAGGTTTTAGAAGCTATGCACTTGGAGTATTTTTAATTTTCTGCAATATACGTTGGTTTTGTTCTATAATTTGGGCTTAGCTAGCCCATGCACCATGTCTAAAAATAGAGTTAGGTCAGAGATCTAGAAATAAATGACCACAAAAAATGTTTGCATGGGGTAAATGATCACTGCATAGCTTTTGCACATTGTTGTAAAAAAAGAAAGGAAAAAATATTCACAAAAGAGAGGGACAGGCTTGCCTCCTTAGTACCTGTAGTGGTCTTTTCAATTTCCTTCAAACTAAGCTTAAAAAAGTGAGTTAAGGAGGAGTTGAGGAAAGACAAGATGCAAGAAAATTAGGAGTTGGCCCCTTTCAACTTCCTTTCACTTCATGCCATCTTGGCTAAAAAGGAAAAAGAATTGACTGCTATGTAGGCTTCTGATCTCTCAGCTGCTTAGCACCCATGCAATAGTAATGTATGGCAGCCATGTTTCTTAAGCTAATTTATTGAAATTCACACCATACAAATGTTTCTGTGAGTTACAATTTTGTTTCTTCAAAGTATTGGTCCCATCTAGTAAATCATCATAAACACTCAGAAAATTATAACTCTGCAAAAAAAGGCTCAATTTCTTTGCCATCGCTGCCAGTGTTCACTATCGTGAATGTTCCAGACCTTGGAGAATTCTTTATCTGAAGAATCAACTAGAACAAATTTCAAAAATTTGGCAGCAAATTCTGCGCTGAACATCTTCCCATCCTTTTGAACTGCATCAAAATAGGATACATGAGGCAATTTTTGTTCTTTTGCCAATTTTATATGTTCCCACAGTCCTTCTGTATCAACAACTCCTGGAAGAACATCAGCAATTTGGACTTGTGATCCTTTCAATTCAATAACCAGCTGCTCATAAAGCCTTTGGAAGGCCATCTTGGTGATTCCATATGTAATTGTTCCCAGCTGCGGTGTTTTAGCTACTCCTGTTCCAAGGTGAATTATCCTTCCCTTATTGCTATTCAATCTTGGGAAAAATCCTTGGGCAAGCATGAGTGGGGCAGTGACATTTACTGCGAAAGCATACTCAAACTCTTCGCGCTTAATATCCTGAAGTCTTGACGGTACTCCAACAGCAGCATTTTGCACCAAATATTTCACATTGTCACCCTCTGGTATAAAATCCAGTATCTTCCTTTGGCCCTCAGTGGTTGCTACATCAACAGCAAGAGGATGAATGCTGTCCGGCGAACACTTTTGGGTTTCTTGTAATGGCTGAAACCTGCGTCCAATTGCCAGGACATTCAAATCATGACATGATAATTCCTTGGCCAAAGCAGAACCAATACCAGTCCCAGCACCTGTGATAACTGCCCAGTTTTTCATCCTATTCTGACCTGATAATTTAATGTAAATAATTCAAACCTAGGGTTTTTCATTACTAAGTGTCTGAAACCCAAATTTGTTCAACCATAGGATCAGATAACAATTCAACTTTTAAGTAAATTTTGAACGCTTAAAAGTATTCAAAATTTACTTATCTTGAAATATTTCTCAACTTTCTGACAATCTCGCGTAAAAAAATCCTGTTATTTCTGAATCACAGTATGAACCCCCTCCCCTGCAGTTCTTCTTGGAGCCACCCCCCCCCCCCCCCACACACACACATCTCGTAAAATTTTGACGACAGCGAACGAAATCTCATCCGAAATCCATGACAATTTTTTTTTGCAATGAAGTCACCTTGATAGACAGATATTAATCAATGTCTTTTAAAAGGAACATTGCATACGAATCTTCTTGTTCGTAAGTTTACGTAATGTTTCAGGAATACGAAACGGTCACGTCTCTGATCCACAACATTACGTAATAAAAGGAAGTTTAGAGCTCCGGGCAAATGATCTGGTGAGCAAAATTAAAACATTACATTGGTACCTTTCGTTCTGGAAGGAGGCAAAAATTCCCTGCTCGTAAAGGCTTACGCTCGGTATTATCGGTGCTGTACTAGCTACCTGATCCGCCTGTTTTCCTCTACGCTTACTTGACACGGTGATGCCCAGGCCATTCTCTAGCTTTTCGTGACAGAAAGCGTGACACTAGGCCTGAAACAGAATCACGACCTTGGGGACTAAACAGGTGTGTATTACATGTACCGATACGCCCAGCAGGATAAAGTTATTGGGGTAAATATCCTATCATATTTATTCTTTTTGAATAATTTTCCTCACGGTTACTGAAAAAAGAAGCACAGAGGAAGTGTAAAAACTGGAACTTTTTCACTACGAGTCCCACTCTTGGAGAGTGTTAAATCCTGGCTTACTCCCATGGCTTTGTTCTTGAAGGCACTCGTTATTTTTTTTTTTTTCGAAAAATTTATTTTTGATTCGATTACTTCCAGGATCACTGTCACTTCATCATGGAATTCAGTCCTCTTTATATCAATCCTATTTGCAAAATACTAATTTCTTTTAATATTGAGATTTGATACACGCTGTTTCCCGAGCGATACTTGACCAATCGGGAAGGCCCTTCCAGTTGTCCTTTCGGTTTTGCCTATGAAGGGTCCCCTTGCGTGTGAAAGCATGTCCGCCATCTTGAACTTTCTGACACGACATTCTTGTAGCCGTATTATCTAAGGCCTGGAATGCTCTGAAAGGAATCCGTCTTCCTATATTGTTCTGTTTTAATCTTCAGAAACGATTTTTATTTCTGAAATTAGGCAGTGGGTGCTTAAATCATTGTTCAAAATAGCTTTTACGCTCTGGTCGATTGTCCGATCATTTAAGAGCAACATGCCCAGTATTCCTGCTGCTAAAAACACGAACAAAGAAGGTAAGGCTAATTTTAGCTTATATTATGGAAGCAAGGAGTGATTGTTAAAGTTTTATAACATGGAAGAATTCTACTGAAGTGAAAATTCAGTGAAAGGTATTGATAATTTTCAATGCAGGCATGGCAAAAACTACTTCAGAAGACAGCGACACGGATGAAAGCTACGACAGTTTACCTGAATTGGTGGCTTGCTCGGACGACGAGGTATCGAAAGTTTAATTTCTTTGAAATTTTCTATGCGTTTAATTTCAATTAAGGCCGGTGAGTAACACGAGGTAATGACTTTGTTTCCTGAATTAAAGGACTCCGAGGAAGAAGGATACCGCAAGAAGTCTGCGTCCAAGATCAAAACCAGAGGAAAGGACAAATCAACAGCGAAGGCAAAAAACAACGGTCAGTTTATTTGGAGATTCATTATGAGATATTAATTTAATTTTCTGTTCCATGAATGCGAAATGCGAAAAGATTATACGTCGGTAGAATTCGCTATCACTGAATTTACTCGACCACGTTGTTTCATAAGTGTACGTAGTCAATTGCAATTAAATAAATTATTTGCCAATATTATGCTTGCGTAGAATTAGTGTAAATACTGATAAATCGGAATTTATTTAATAACTGAGATACTACGAGTGACTTGATAGGTAAAAACCTATCATTTATGTCACCATTTCAATTAATTTATAAAAGTAATGGACTCATTTTCTATCGGTTTACTGACGTAATGTTGGAAATTAAAAGTAGTGTTTCGAAAAGATTTGAAATCACTCATGTCTCTCTTGTAATCTATAGACCTTTCTCGTGTTATCTAGCCTCCCCTGTGGTTTGTTATGCTAGTAAACTGAAAGAAATTGCGGTCTGTTGTTTAAGTAAGTAATTCTTGAGAAAATAAGCACACCAGTTAAAACGCCTTTGTATTAATGAAGACCCCTCTATATAAACTCAATTATTTTGCCCCTGTAATTGTGAAAAAAGAATAGGTAAGCTCTTTCTGCTCTAAGCTAAGAATGTGTTCTATTGTAATCAGTCATTTTACTTCTATTGGCTTTGGTCAAAGTGGATAAAGTTTCCAAAAAAAATACATTTTTCATCTTCATCTAAGTTTGACCACTGAACTTTCTTTGCTTTCTGTTAACACACATGGTGCTTTTAACCAGTATAAAAAGAAAACAATACGAGTTCAGGTTTCTTAAGATGTTTAATCAGTCAATACACAACTACAACTGAGAGCATTATGTAATAGGTGAGCATGTGCTCTGACATCACGCAACTCATCACAACCAGGAGTTTTAATTAAAGTCAGTTATCTGCAGTATACCGCTGTCTGATGACCTCTCACTACTGTCTGTTTTGCCTGCAAGCTGGCTCTTGTGTTTCTGTTTTTCCTTGCAGCCCCCTATAATACCATTGGAAGCCTCGTATAGAAAAAAGCTATTGAAACCCCTTGTCAAAAACACGAAGACACTATACTACATTTCCTTATTATGGTTTATTTGCTGAGTTTATGCTTAACTCATATTCATGACTAACTCTCACTCACTATTAAAAGCACGTGGTTTAAGATATAATCTGTCATTGGTTCACGTAATTGATTAGGCATGATTAAAGTGTTGTACAGTTTCCAACACGCTATTTTAACACTGATGATCATAATAGCTGAAAGGACTAATGTCTCACATGAATCTAGCATTGGTCAGAGCTCACCTCTGAGTTCTTTGTGGTTAAGTACTAGTGGTACAGTGTTGCAGTACACATTGTGAAGGTCTGAAGGTTGTTACTTTGTGGGAAACTCAATTTTAGTTTGTTCCACACTAGTGACAAAATGTATAACATCTTCACATAATCCACTGTTTTTGGTTAAAGGGTAGAAACTTATGGGAAATAGTCACGGCTAGACTTCTTTGTATTGCCAAGGTAACACTCTAACTCCTAAGATTCCTCCTACTCATTGCCATACATTTGCTAAGGATGGGCCGATACGGCTTTTTCTCCTAAGATTCCTCCTACTCATTGCCATACATTTGCTAAGGATGGGCCGATACGGCTTTTTCTCCTAAGATTCCTCCTACTCATTGCCATACATTTGCTAAGGATGGGCCGATACGGCTTTTTCTCCTAAGATTCCTCCTACTCATTGCCATACATTTGCTAAGGATGGGCCGATACGGCTTTTTCTCCTAAGATTCCTACTACTCATTGCCATACATTTGCTAAGGATGGGCCGATATGGCTTTTTCGAATCGATACGATACCGAGTACAATATTTACATTTTTCTTTGATATCAATATCGATACCGATACTGTGACGTCACTGAAATAGATGGTAAGTTACGTGTTCTGACTGACTAAATGAAGACACTCTCACACGGTTTTCTGTTCAGTTCTCTATAGTAGCATCAACAAGACAGTCAAACAAGTCAAAAATTTCAATTTATTGGGACTTGTTTTTAATTTTCCCGGTTAGCTCAATGGATAGAGTGCTGGACTGTTGTGTGAGAGGTTGAGGGTTTGAGCACCGGGCGGACCAACACTCAAGGTCTTGAGAATATGCTACCTTTCTATAACATCAAGAAATATTTAGATATTCTAGTCTTGTCGGATAGGGATGAAAAAATGGAGGTCCCGTCTCCTTCAGGGTTAGGGGTAGGAGACGTTAATTTCCCATGCACGAGACTACTGTGTGATGGATGTCCTCCCCTGGGGTGGGATGGGTGGGTTGGGGTTGGTTTAGGTGGGTGAACCTAGTAGGGGACTATGTAACCTATTGTTCTCTCACCTGTACAGGGTCCAACAAATATTTTTTACAAAACTTGTCCTTGGGCAAGTGGCATGTAAAAGTCACTTGCCCGGTAGGAGGAAGTGGTTGTCTCATGTCACGAATGGTAAAAGTCTGGCAGAAACTATTTTGCATAATTAGGCAGTAACAAACAAATAGACATGACATGACTGATTTGCAATGCGTTTGATTGGTGTTATTTTAATAAACCCAATCTTGCATAAAACACAATGCTTGGACCTCACGTTGTTTTGTTTGTTTGTTTTTGTTTTTTTCAAGTTTGTTTTTCACCAGCAGGGTTGATTCATATGCTTCCAGAATTAATGCTCTTTCGTAAAATTTGTGGGTGTTTAAAGCTCCTACATGTACAATCAAGCAGTCAATTTCCCTTTTTAACATGTAGATTAATTAAACTATTTCAGTTGACTCAGAATCAGAAGAGTGAATGTTGACAGATCAAGCTCATTTGGAAATTTCTTTTTCGTTTCTTTGTATTACATTGCGTATCGTAATCATTACCTTTGCACTTAAAACTATTCTTATCACTATTAACAGGAGATTCCGTGACAAACTTATCCATTTGACCTATCAAGGCGTTGTAATTAGAATGATAATTCCAAAACAGTGAACTTGCCTAATATTTGTCGGACCCTGCTGTACACTGTACAAATCTATAAAAACAAAACAAAACAAACAAAACAAGAGGGCCGCAATGGTACAATCTCTCTACTTACTATATCAAGCAATATGCGACATTCACTTATATTCATGATCATAAGGCGTACAATGAAAGGTTATCAGTCACTGCATGGGTCAATAACAATAACCAAACATGAATGTCCGACTTGTTATGGATCCTGCGCTTCAATACTCAATACATCAGAGACTCCCTGGCATACAGGGTGCCATACTTTACAACTATTTAAACTTTCTCAATGCTGTTCTCACTCAAGGTTTTTCTTTAGTAAGCAGGCATAGTAGTTTGCAACTTATTTTTGTTTCTTTAGATGTGTCCTTGCAATGCCTGGATTGTTGTGGGTTGTGATTTTGTTGCCATTGTACTGAGTGAATTTGCATTTACAGTTAGTAAAATCAGGTCCTATTTCAAAGTGAAATGTTGTCCTAGGGAATGGAAGAAACCGTCACTTTAACTGGTACACTGCAACAATCCTACATTGCTCACAAATGTGCACATGCACGATTTCGAGCCCGGAGTCTTTTTGGGTACTTGTCAGCGGTTAGTTTCGGGAGATTAAAGCGCAGGTAGATCACGTGCAGTATCGAAAGAATCGATACTCTTTGCTAGTATCGATATTTTTCGATACAACCCCGGTATCGCTGGTATTGAATATTTGGTATTGGTATTGGCCCATCCTTAATATTTGCTAGTAACTAAGATGAAAGTATTTGGCCTGACAGGTGTTATTTTTGTTGTATTTATTACTTGTTTTCTGGTAAATGTCTTGAAATTGCATGTAGATGTTACTTGTTTTTATTACCTTTGGGAATTGTTGGGTGAAGAGAGGACAATAGGATGGCTGATTTCCTTCTTGTTGTACCCTTAGTACTCTCAAACTCTTAAGAAGAGGCCAAAGCAAATCATTCTAAAATGTTATTTTTAGAGAATGAAAGGACGCTTTACATGATTCTACAAGATCAACTTAAAAAAAGGCCATGAGAATGACGGTGATTGTAAACCTTTCGTTTTTTGAGTGTCTACACTTGGTTTGATGTTCCATTTTCCTTTTCTTTTTTTATTAAATGATAGCTGAGTGTGCAGATATGTGGTGTAAACTAAGCAAAGATGAAAAGGAAAGTCACATCCGTGTTATGAGGATTTACCTCCTGTCACCTTTCCTGTTCGGTCAAGTTTATCAAGACGACAAAGTAAGAGACGTTTGTTATGGTCAATTTGTTCTCTTGGTAAATTTGTTTCAAACTAGGTTAATTTGATCTCAACCCAGGTCAGTTGCTGATGTCTGTCTGTCTGGTTTTTTTTTTTTGGCTGTGTTGATATGTCTGGAACCTGAGGCGAATATTTGTTTTAGTATAATTTCAGGTTCCAGACATCTCAACACAGCCAAAAATTAAAAAAAAAAAAACAGACAGACAGACATCAGAAACTGACCTTAGTTGAGATCAAATTAACCTAGTTTAAAACAAATTTACCAAAAGAACAAATTGACCTACAACATATATATTATGTTATTGGTACCTAAGGACTATTTTTTGTTATTATAGCGGTTTAAGTACTTTGGTATACTAGCATTGTGCAATACACAACAAAGATGTCTTTCAAAAATTATAGAAAAAGCTGAGGTGCTGTTTTTCTTCTCATATCATGTACAGCTCTTGAGAAACTCATAAACAAATCAGCTTTAACTTGCAGTGATGGTAACTTCTATCACACTAACGAGTTATAGTGTGCTTCATTAAATTTAACCTTGCAAACAAATATCATGAACCCAAATGACTAGTTAGGTTAAGCCCATGGGTGTGGCTACATTTGATTGTGAAGTTAATGGAGTCTGAGGTTTGTTATTGAATAAAACACTTACAATGTTTTTTTCTTAGTGGATCAACTGGGCATATGATTGCAAGTTGTTACCCTCCAAAAGGTAGGTTATAGATATGTTTTTACTGTGAAGCCTTAGTTAATGGCAGTTTCAAAAAGCAGGATTTTGTGGGAATTAAGGTGAATGACACTTGTTCAGTGCTGAATAAATTCCTTTAGATTTAACCATTTATTACTTTAGGTTTAACAATTTACCAGAATCTATTAGAAACTGTAAACATTACAGAACCTTTTTAAGACTTTCAAGGAACTTTTTTATGTAATAGAGTACAGAGCAAGTAGTTAGTTTTACTGTAATTTTTATTTTGTCAATCTTACTTCTACTTTTAATTGCATAATATTGCATAATTTATGAATAACTTAATTTGATTTATTTTTAATTGTAATTGATGTATTTTTAACAGGGAAGAGCCACCTAGTGGATCTGTTAATAAACCATTATTATGATTATTATGATTATTATTATGATTATTATTATTATTATTATTATTATTATTATTATTTACTCTAAAACAAGGGCCTGTGCTTGTGAGGGCAAGTTTACACTGTGAAAGCTATTGGCAGAGGCTTTCAAACAATCAAAGGGGACCCTTTTAAGTCATCAATTAAACCTTTTGGCCCCTTCCAGTGGAGTGACTACAGTCTAATTTCTCCTAACAATATCACCTGTGAATCAAACAGTAAGGTCACAAGAATAAAGGACACTATCATCAACTAACAAGGCACTTGATTGTTAAACAAATTCTCCTTAACAGCTCTTAAGAAATGCATGAAAAACGTCATAGAAAATTTGCATGATAATGTTAGGATGTAAAGGGTTGATTGTAAAATACTTAGTTCTTATTAACTGAGCAGGAGGTCTGTATGGCAGAATCTTGACCGAGGTTGCCAGTACAGACCTCACTGCGTTCGGTCTGTACCAGTGACTGAGGTCAAGATTCTCCCATACAGACCAACCTAGCTCAGCTAATAAGATATTTATTATATGGCTGTGTCTTATATGCCAATTTTTTATATTCTTTGTACCGTTTTTTTTTTTTTCTAGACCGGTCTAGATGCTGGTCTAGATGGGAAAATCTAGACCGCTTTTAATATTGATTTTAGCCAATCAAATTTGTGAATTCGGTTGTTCCCAGTCCTTGTGAGACACAGCCATATAATAAAGGAAAATCTAAACTGTATAGATTGTGGTTTTTTTTTTTTTGTCACTTTTTAACCAAGGTTTTTCTTTTTTGAGGGTGGGGGGGGGGGGGGTCTAAGGCGATGGGCAAGGGAGGAAAGATAATAAGTAACTTAAGGAATAAACACCATTTGGTGTTGTTAATGGAAGACACCAAGACTGTGGTATCAAATTTTAGAATTGAGTATCATTACAAGACTAGAATTTTTCAATTCTCTTTTAACAAACACCTTTCCTAAGTGTATTTTTTAATATTTGTTTTGTTGTTTCCTCTGCTAGTGACTTTGAGATAAAAGAATTGAATGAGGAGCGTTTTGATATAGTGGATTTAGTTGAAACAGCATTCAACAAGCTGGCTGAAAACGTGGTTAGTGTAGTGCTTTTGAATTGATCATGTCCAATGAGAAGACTATCTTTGATTGTTGTGCACTCATTAAAATGTATTTACTTGTTTGATCATTCTGTAGCTTCTTAAAAATAAAGATGGCCTAGTTAAGACACTGGACATTATGGGAAATCCAAGAATGACAACGGTTAGTATGTCTAGATAGAGCTGTAACTGCTGGTGTTTGTTATAATCTTCTTTACTAAGCAACCACTTTTGTTTACAATCTTGTTGCTTGAAACTGTTTGACAGGTTGAAGAATTGTAATGAAAATTTCTTGCAGCTACATGTAGCTATGCAAGGGCTGTGTAATTAATCTGTTTTCTGTTGTGACTTTATTGCTTTTTTTTTCTTTTACCAGTCCCAACACATTGACAAGGCAATAACCTGTGCAGAGAGTTTCCTTACCTTCACCAACACAAGGTAATTGAGCTTTTATTTTCTAAAGAGTGTAAAGGTTTCCTTTTTCTGAGGTTGCCATTGGTTAGCTCAACATTTTAAAGCAGTCTTTAGTAGAAAGATAAAAGGGATGTCTCATGCATTTTACACAATCAGTTGTGTCAAATTGTGAAAGAAAGCATATAATTTTCAAGCTTTATCCTTCATGGATAGGACGAAAGGTTTTTACAGGTTTTTCTTTTTTTATTGAAACTGTTGGTTGAAATGTTAAGAAATCAAATCATTCCTTGTAATATTTGGTAACAATAAATTGCAGTAGCAGATGTTATCATTTCACAAGTCAAAGATTGCTCTTGATGATGATCCAGTTGTACTGTGTTGTTTGATGTTTGCATTTGACATTCCCTTTAAGCCTTGTACTTAATTTTGCTGTTGAGTTTCGCTCACAAACCCTTGAAAATTCTAATCTGCAAGAGACAATCACTAATTTTACGTTGAATTCTTTTGAAAGGGATAGAATTAAGCTGAAGCCAGGACTAAATAAGAAACAAGCAGATGTTGCCCTCCTTTTAGCACATAATCAAGGTAAGGTTTGTCTTGCCTATACAGTAAATGACACAGGTCTGTATTTGCTTGGAAAAACTAGGCATGAGACCTGTCTGTCAGCCTGTTTTTTTTTTTGTTTTTGTTTTTTTCTGCTTTTAATACTGTTGTTCTTGAAAATTGTTTTTTGAAATGCTTCAAACTTTTGTAGTGTCTAAGGGGTGGCATTTCTAAGCCTGAAAGCTTTATCAAAGCACTGTCATGATAGAGAACCGTTTCTTTTTTTAAGAAAATTTTTTAAGGGGTTTTAAAACCCTTTGTATGCTTATCAAATTATGTTGCAACAAGTCCCATATATTGGTCACTGTCATACTACGTTAGAAACAAGATGAAAGTTTCAATATCTCAATGAAAAACCTTTGAGAGCTGAGTTTGCCCTGCAGAGGTTTCACCTACTTCAATTAAACAAGAAAACATTGTTTATTTTGGAGAAGTGGCTATCTTTAAGAGGCCATTGTCTGAGGAAGTTTGGATGTATTTGGCATAGAAGTTTCAAACAAAATTATCCTATGCAGGCTAGTATATTGAGAGTTGTCCATGAGAGAGGGCCAACTAGATGACAGTTATTTACTTTACCTGCAGTTGCTGATCATATCAAACAGTTAGCAGCTGGTGTGGACCTTGCTGAACAATTCAACAAGAGGTGCAAAGAAGAAGAAGAAGTGAGTGTATGATTTGCTTGGTTCTGAAAAGGTGTTTGTTGTTGATTTGTCAGGAAAGACATCGGTGTTTATTGACTTAATTTTCCCTGGGAGATATAGAAACATTGTATCAACCCTTGCAAAGCTTGCTTACTCCTTGGCAAGGTCAGTGTCGTCCCTTGTGGGCAGTAACCTGTCAAATTTTGCCCTCTTCAGTACCTCTTATTACTGCCTACAATTGCTTGGAATTCTTGAAAATTCAACAGGTAAAAGGATCATACAACCAGTTTAAAAAAATTCTTTTACCTGTTGTTCTTAAAGTAAGGGAGATCAATGCATGTGTCATGTGGAAACTTTGCTTTCCTAGCTCTGTGAAGGGTAGAAGAATTTAGTTCAATTCCTCTGATATGCTATATTTTGTGTCACATTTGCCTCCGGTTTTTGTAAGTTTCAGTGGAAATGTTACGTTGAGTTGTGCACAACTAATTGAGACAGTGTATCCTGCATATTAAAATTTCTTTGTTCTACAAAGTTGGCAGAGATGATACTTACATTTGTCTTTCACTGGTATTTGGTACCCTTTTTAAAACCATTTAAAATTGAAATTTGATGTCACATTTAATTGGAAGTTAGAGTTCCTAAATTGAACTTTTTTTCCATTTTTTTGATTCAATCTAAAAATTCATGTTTTTGTACCCTGCTGCATCCCAGAAAACTGTTGACAAAAAAAAAGAGGGAAATGATGCATTTACCAGTAGAAAATATGCACGTGCAATTTCAGTGTATTCCATGGCTCTACATATGAGGTAAGGGTTACCAGTAGTTTTCTAAAAGTAGCATTTTGTCAAGTAGCACAAATTGCAACTTTTCTAAATTTTTAACTGGGAGGCACAGATTTATTTCTAGTCTAAGCCTAAATTTTTTCAGACTTCCTTTTAGCAATTCTTTAACCCTTCATTCTTAAGATCTCTCGAGAAATTCTCCATACTGTCTGCCATACACTAGTTCTGAGAATTAAGTGTGGGATCAAGTGATTATCCCATAACTGATATTAATTTTTTCTTTATTCTCATCTCATGTCTGCTTGATATTGTATTGATATTGAAAGAAGAAAGTATGTCTTAAAGTGAAATGGTTACTTACAACTCGCCTGTGAGGATCATTTCTTTATTTGTACCCTACCTTGATTGGAAAATATTGTTCCCTTATTTAAGTGGAGCCTTCCAGTTTTGATATTTAGGTAGTTCCCCCTGTGGATAAAGGACTTGCAACCACAGACGCGTATTCAACAATAATACTTCCTTAGATATTAAAGTCTACAGTATTTAGATATAATGTTTATTTTCTCTCTACAGCCCATATAATCACGTTCTCTATTGTAACCGATCTCAGAGCTTCCTTAAAACTAAAGACTTAGGGTAAGCTCATAACTTCATGGGTATTTGGTGATGGACATTTGAGTAACAGCAGTTGATGCGTAAATCTTTTGAGTGATGTTTAACTTTGTTTTTCTTAGTGATAGAGCAGAATAGCTTTGGCCTCTGTTCTTTGTCTTGCAATATCTGTTGTAGTTTACATAGAGGGGACTTGCCATTTACTGACCTGCTAAATAAGTGAAGAATATGAACAGCACAATCTCTATGATTTTAGTGAATTGATGTTCAGGCCACCTAGTTGGGCTTTTCACAACAGCAAGTTGCAAAATTTGCCACTGTATGATCAAACTACTTCTTGTACCTTTCAATCTCTCAATTTGCCTTTAATGGATTGTGTGTTGATGTTTCCTCATCTTACTAGCATGTTTCTCTCTTGCATGAGAAAAGATCCCATACTTCAAGGTAGCTTAGACCCTTGCCACGCACAAAATTGAAGTAATTTTGGGGTTGTTTGTTAAACAGGAGTGCCCTTGCTGATGGCAGGAGAGCAGTAGTACTGAAGGCAGACTGGCATAAGGTAGAGATTTTTGATATAATTTTGATGATGATGATGACGAGGATAGTTTTTTTGACTTGCTTTGATTGCTCAGGTGTGACATACAGAGTGACATACAAGTTATATGTAAATAGTGAGACAGTTCATGATGGTTCATCTGTGTTCTTTAGGCTCAGTACAGATATGCTCAGGCATTTTTTGAAACTGGAAATATTACCAGAGCAAAGGAGGCAAACAGAGCTGCATGCAAAATTTGCTCTGACAAAAAAGATCTGGAGGCCCAGTACAGAATGTTTGAAAGAGGTATGTATTTGGGTTCAAATTTTTTCCTAATTCAGAATTTTTGAAACCAGTTTTAGTTTTTTTTTTTGTTTGTATTCAGTAAGGTAATCTGAAACTCAGGCGAACAAAAATGAAATTGGTTTGAAAAATTTTGAAAACAAGAAATTAGTATTATTCTGAACTCAGTTCTGTCAATAGTTGGTGGTAAAGAAGAAAAGGTGCTTCTGAAGGCTGCAAATGTTTTTTTCGTACATGCTGTGTTGGCCATTTGTCAGGAGTGATAATCAACAACAACTATGGTGACACGTTTCTTTTTTATTTCTTGTTCAAGACAAATATGATTTTGATTATTTCAAGAACCACTTTGATCAAAAGTTCTGCAGTTGAGCAATGGCCCAGCTGTTAATTCATCAGTCAACACTTTTTCTCAAAAGTCTCTTTCCATACTTCTGTGTTGAGTAGGTACCTAGAAAAGTGACCCCTTAACAGAAGTTTATAAAGGAAAGGGGACTACCCGAGATATTTTAATGAAAGTAAAGGAAACTAGGTGCAACAGGTTTTTGAAATGTTGGTTTCCCTTGTCCTCTTAATTTAGTTGCTAAAGATGGTAAAGGAAAAACAACAGAAAGTAAGAAGCCATCAAAAACTGCTGTAGCTAAACAGAAGGATTCTAGGGATAGGTGAGTTGATAGAGAGAAAAATTGTGTTGATATGCAGATTTAAAATTCTTTATTACTGGGGCTTTCTTTGTTGCTAGATTCCTGTAGTTTAGTGGAGTTTGGGCACTAAAGTTGACATGTTGATGTAAAAAAAAAAAAAGATAAATTACTCACTCTCCTCTGAATACCCTGGTTTAGCAAGGGTTCAAGTAAACTGCATCTAATTTCTGTATTTTGTTTGCTTGTTAAGTGAACCAGAGGACCTTCCAGCTTTGGTAGATCCAGAGTCCAGTGACACAAGCAGAGATAACTCTGATGACGAGGGTGTGCCTGACTTGGTGGACCTGGAGAGTTCAGAAGACAGTGATGACTCTGATGACAATGATAAAACAGAGGTGAACTGAGTCACTCAAAGGTGTAATTATTTCTGCTTTTTTTCCAGTCTTGGCTACAACATCTTTCTTCCATAGTGATAGAGTTGAAAACAGAGTAAACTATGGTAGAGTAAGGGAGGTTGCAAATTTAGAACCTTATTACCACATCATGCAGTCCATTGGTCAATTTTTTTTTTATCTGATATTCTTATTAGACAGGTATCAAAGTTAAGTTTTGATTGTCATGTAATATTATTATTTCTTATGTTTTTCATTTTCTAGGATACTCACTCAGAAGCCTCTGATGGTAAGTCTAATGTTACCTTTCGTTATTGAAATAGGATTTAACCCTTCATTCTCAAGATTTCATAACTAACTCTCTGTCTGCTATACAGTTCTTATGGACAGAGCTGAATAATAGACCACTTTCATAAATGGCTGCCGGATTAATATTCTTTTGGTTAAATTTAAATTAGCCCTACTGGCCTCGCTTGAGATAATGTATTATTTTGAATTTTGTACTGGAGACGAGGCTAGAAGGGCTAATTTAAATTCAAACAAAAGAATATTAATCCAGCAGCCATTTATGAAAGTGGTCTATGAAATGGTATGTCAGTGGGTTGCGGTCAACAACGCAGGCTCAAGTGTCCTAGGTCTAAAATTTAGTGAAATTAGCGGAAAATAATAAGGGCTGACTTTTAAAACTGAGGAACTCTGTTTTCGTCGAAGGCATTATTCCTATTTCCAGAGGTTTTAAGAGAAAATTAAGTTTTGAAAATTTTTAGGGGGTGTAGCAAGTTTTTGGAGGTTGTTCTGTAAAAGAAAAGTGGCAAGGAAAACGACACTTCGAAGCAACAGAATAGGAAATCATTCATGCAAATGACTCAAACTCCGTGTTTACGCAGCAAAATCCAGCGCATGCGTGTACATTATTCAGCTCTGTCGTTCTTATGATGTTGGTTCAGAGAATTTGTTATTGGATCAACTGATAATCCACTAATTGGTTTTTTCGTAATTTGTGTTGCCAGAGAGTGAGAGTTGCAGGGTTGATTGGAATTTGTGTTCAAGCTACTTTCTGACACAGTACAGTGATGTTATATGTGATCAATATTTTTTTATTCTGTCATGAAACACTTAGTAAAGAGTGTTTTTTTTGTTTCTACATTATCTAGGATATGAATCAAATGAATCTGCAACCAAGTGAGTAAATATATTATTGATTTGTTAACTTGGTTGTTTAATTTGATAACTTATTTGTTTGTTAACTTGTTTAGTTGTTGTTGTTTTTGGAGAGAGAGAGAGAGAGAGAGAGAGAGAGAGAGAGAGAGAGAGAGAGAGAGAGAGAGAGAGAGAGAGAGAGAGAGAGAGAGAGAGAGAGAGAGAGAGAGAGAAACTAACTTTTTCGCTGATGGTCTGACTGATCCAGTGTGGTTTATGCTCATAGTTGAGTGGTGATTTTACAATGAATGAATTAACTGAGGCTTATTTCCTTTTGTTGATTTGCAGGAAGAAAAGTGCTGTGTCAACAACGGTAAGAAAATCACTAAAAGATGCATGCATGGCATTTTTTGGTTGATACTTGTTTCATCAAATATTTTATGGGTATGGAGTAAATACATGGAAAATATTACATTATGGTGATTTTTTTTTTTTTTTGTCCAAGTTCAGGAGCATTATTGCAAAAAAAATGACTGCATACTACCCTTAGATTTAACTTTACCTAACATACCAATCAATTCAAAGCGTCAACAAACCTTTCCATTCCCCTCCCTAGCAAAGCATGGCCATTTGACTATTGACCATGTGCAGGGGGTGGAGAATTAAACCTTGCCTGGAGTTGGGGTGGGGTATTTTAACTAGAAGTGTCAAGTCTTTCCAACAGAATACAAGTGTTATATCATTTAATGTGGAGGTGTTTAAATAAGGGTAAATAGCTCACTTTCACAAGCAAATGGCTCAGAAGAAGTGGTCTAAAAGATCTAGACTTCAAAGCTTGGTCAATGCAGAGAAAGTCATGATCACTGATTTTGTGTTTTAGAAAAGGTGACCATCAAATCCTGCACTTGGGTGTGGTATTTGAACTCAATATTTGGGGGGGGGGGGGGGGCAGGAATTTGAACTAACAAATCTTTGATAATTCAAATGCTCAGGGGGTTGCCTGGGAGGAGGGGGGGGGGATGTTGTTGAATCTTCAAAGTGATCAACACATTATTGTGGTGATCATGCCATGACAAATTTTATAAGTGTAAACTTCTTTTTAGCCCAAGAAACGTGACCCAAGTAAGAAGGTCAAACAACTTATTAGAGAAGCACTTCAAGGTCAAGCTAAAACAGAGGAAAAATTTAGGAAGGGAGAAAAACAGAAGAAGCCTGTGGAGCCTACAGTCAAGAAAGAAGCTACAGAGCCAGTTAAACAGAATAAAAAGGTAATGCATTAGCAGTTTTTTACTTGCCTTTTGTTATTTTTTATTATTTCACTGAAAATTGCTTGTTGTCAGGCTAGGTCTTAAGTTAAACAAATTTATCTCTTACAGGCTTCACAGGTAGACCAGAGCGGAAATCATCCAAAGTTAAGAGAATTCACTTCCTATCTCAAACAAGTAAGTATGCAAAGTGAAGTCTTTCGAAAAGATCAATCAATTACTCCGTTATTCTCAAAAGATGGGTTTAAAAGTTTCTACTCTTTACATGAGTGAAAACTCATGACTTTTAATTGTTAACAGGAACATCAGAAAAAGAAAATCAGTGATACATTGCATTAAAAAGAAATCAGAGGGTACTTGTGTTTGAATGATTTTTTTTTTATTTTAGTTCACATTAAATGTTTTAACCATTGGGGAAAATTGTGGTCAAGGTTGATAAATTATCATGCCTTTGTTGTTACGTATTCAAGCAGTTTGCAGGGTGCAGCTCATGATGTTGCTCATGTTGTTGCTTATCCAAGCAGTTTCTAGGATCCAGCTCATGATGGAGTTGACTGTTGCTCAGTGATAGTCTGATAGACCTTTTGAGTGTAAGAACCCAAGTGTTGAGATTCACTTCATCATGAGGGACTTGGATTTTTCTTTGTTATGCACTCAAGATTAAAGCAAGTAACTTCTTTATTCAAGTGATGAAAGTAAGCAAACATTAGCCATGGAGTTGTATACAAATTTCTTAATTTCATTTCTTCTTTACAGGGAAGTAAAGCTATGGTGGAAAAGAAAAATGAGATTGCTGCTTTTAAATATGGAGAGGCTATTGCACTTTTAAAAGAGCATTTTAATCAATACTGGGTAAATACACTTGGCAATGAGAATGAGAATAACTGTTGAATTATTGTACAAATACACTTCTTTGCTCACAGGGACTTGACTCCGACCACACTGTGTGTAGGACTGCCTAATGTTTTACTAGGTAGATGTTGTAACTACAATTGATGTAGCTTTTGAAGCCCTTTGAAGTGAAAACCCATAGAGGCTGAAAGTGTAACGATTAGAAAGTGTAAATGTAGTAATGGATGGGTGTCTGTCCACAGGGGAATTATCCCATTATCATCATTGTGTTCTCTAAGCAACGTATATAAGCTTGTGGGATCATGTTTCCAATAGTTATTGACTAAGCTAGCCATAATTTAGTTGGAATGAAGTAGTTAAAGACATTTGCTTATTTACAATGATTACTGAGGAAAAAAATTTTGTTTTTCATAGTGTGAAGTAGAAACAGATACACTGTGGCTCTTAAAATCTTAAAATATTCCATAGCACTTACCTGCTGTTCGAGAATAGTCTCCTTGTCTTGGTAGTTCACTAAAAGTTTTTATAAAAACAAGCCTCTTCAAAGGTCTGTGTCCAGTATACTGATGATATAGGAGAGTTCTCAGGTTTAATTGCTTGAACCTTTTTGTTGCCTCATCAGGTCTTTGAAATGAAGGAGATTGATTTTGTTATATTACTGTACAGTTTTGGAGCAGCTCTATTGGAGGTTGGTGGCCAGGAGGTAGGAAAGTGTTTCTAATTTTGTAAAATTACATTGTGCAATTTTTGGTTTGAAAAGTAGGCACCTCCAGGTTATAATGCTTCAATGAAAAGCAGTAGTTTCCATAGTTTTTCTAACATAATGAATTTTTCTTTTCAGGAACTACTGGCTGCCAAGAAACATTTTGACATTATTGTAGTAGAACATAAAAATGTAGTTTTCCCTTTAGCATATTTAGGAACAGGAAGGGTGTTTTATAAACAGAACAGGTATGATATAGTATTTGAAAATCATCTAAGCACTGTTGAGGCTATTTGAATGCAATATGTGTGGCAGGCTAAAATTAAGCTTGCTCCTTTTTGAAAAATACTCCCAACATTTTAAAAGAGAGTTATGTTTCAGAAATGACATAATTTTTATCTCCCACTATCAAAAATATCTTTGAAACTATGACGCTGACCCACATTAAGATTCTAATGAGTTACCAGACATTTTGACCCTAACCTCTGACATTTTCAATTGTGCCGAGAAACTTGGCTGAGGAAAAAAATCTGTATTCCTGAAGAAAGGGACATACATTAGAGACAAAAAGGTACAAAACTTGGAGCAAAATGGATTCATCATTGTAGAAACATTGGGTTTTCTAGGATTCCAGATAACAGAACTCTTTTGTATGTTATTGGCATTGCATAGGTGGCCTAAATTTAATGTCTTCCCGACTTGAGTTAATTTGTTCTCATTCAGTGCTAAAACATAATGCAAGAGTTATTGCTAACCAAAGACTGTTTTTGTGTATTTGCTTCAGTTTCTCAAAAGCGCTAGAACCTTTAGAAAATGGCCTTGATTTAGTCAACAAATTGGGTGATGAGAAATTAGCTTCGTATAGATGGCCTGGTTCTCAAGTCATTATTGACGACACTAAACCTGGAAAGTTATTGGTAACAATGTTTTCCTTATTTTTAATTAATTTTATTATTTTGTACCTATTCGTGGCCTATGTATTCCTGTATGAAAAAACTGGGTTTTGGAGTTTTGCCCATTCGCTCCGACGAAGGGCTAACGCTCGAAACGTCAGCTTTTGTAATCATTACGGTGGCCAATTTACCATTTCAACTTTGTTGATATATCCGCATTATGTTTTAGTTTTGTTTTTGTTTTTGTTTTTGTTTTTTTTTTGGAGCTGTGACATGCAATAGATTTTTCCTTGCTCAAATTGGTTGTAAATCACTTAACTTTTAATTCTCAGAAGTAATTAACATATAACTTCTCCTTGTATTATCCCTACATCATCCAACAAAAGGGTAATGAGAGTACTTAAACTTAGCAAGGGGAGAATAATATTTTGATCTCACACCAAATTCTTGTATCTTATTTGCAAGGATACATATAGCAGCTAGAGAGGAGAATTGACAATCAGATCTTGGGAGTTAAACAGTTTAACCAACAAGACATATCAGGGCTCAACACTAGTGGTAGCCAACTAGCCACAGACTAGAAGAAATTCAGTTTTGGCTAGTGGTTTTCAATTTCTACTAGCCAGTTTGGTTGGTAAATAAACTGAAATTATTGTAACATCTAAGTTGTCATTAGCCACTTGGTTAGTGTGTTGAAAAGTTAGTGTCAAGCCCTGCATATATTTGGATAGTTTGTGTTAAAATCCAATTTTATTGCTGGGGTAAACTTCCTTGACTTCAGCCCTTCATTTACTGTTGTCTTTTTTTCTGGAGCTAATAACTTGCCAGTCTTTTGGAGAGGAAGAATACATCAAAATAGCACTCAAGCTTTGTGTCTCATTCTTTTTTTCGTTCTCATTCCAGATTGCAATTCAGACGTTAATTAGAATTTGTCGTCATCCACCACGACCTGATGCTATGTGCAGATATGCTGATTGTCCTAATAAAAGAGAGATTTATCTTACAGATCCTGGTAGGTGTGCTTTTAATCTGATAAATGATTCTCCCATTTAGATACTACATATTTTCTCGTGAATTAGTTAAGAAAATTTGTAGTTCTATCAAGAACTAGAATTCTGCCTAAATGATAAGGATACCCTCTGGATACCAGAAGTTACCAGCCTGTTTCAGGGTCTCAATTCATGAATATGGCACCATTTGGCGGTTGAATGAAAATTTCTGGGATCATGGCAAAGAAAGGAGAGAGGTTCACTCTGCTAATTATAGAAGATGAGTGCATGGAATGGGCTTAAAAGATAAAAACAAATGTTAGTCTCTTCTGGAGGGTTCAGAATAAAGTTTATATTTCTTCTGTATAAATTATGTCCTCTCTAAAAGATGAATTGTTTTTGTTTTTGCTTTTTGTTTTTGCTTTTTGTACCTGCTTTCTTGTCATAATCTGTTTGTTACTTTTTAAATACAGACTACAAAGGATACATACGACTGATCTGCCAGGACTGTAAAGTAGATTTCCATCCAGGATGTTGGAAAAAGCAAAAGGGCTCAGAAGAAGGAAAAAGTGGAGACAAGGCAAGAATAAAAATGTTTAAACTAAAGCCATGCAGGATTTTTAAGTTGCACTTGAACTACTAAAGAAAGGTGGAAATTTCCATAATTCAGTTGAAAATTTGAAGAGGTTGTGAAGAAAATTTTAGATAATGAGTAGCTCCTGAAAAATAAGGGAAGAAGTCTCTTTTTTTTTTTTTCTCTAAACCGCTACAAGTGTTTGATTGCTGGTCAAGATCACGGTGATGAAGCTAAATTACGTAAATTTCCTAGGCCAAAAAGTTAGAGGAATTGATAAGAAAAGGAACTAGTCAGATGTGAGGCCCTTTATCTTCCTCTCTGTAAGGTTGAATCGGAATTTTTGTGTTATGTTAAGAAAGAAGAAAAAGAAAACTAAGAGAAACCCAGGGAGGAACAAAGAGAGAACCAATCAACTTTATTAATGTGTCAGACTCTTCTATTAATAGGGGACACCTAGGTAATAAAATCTACATGAAGCTTAAGGTTAAATTTGATACTGTTTAGAATAGAATATTTATTAATTATTAATTATTATTATTAATTATTATTTATTAATTATTTATTGTGTCAGACTCTTCTACTAATAGGGGACACCTAGGTAATAAAATCTACATGAAGCTTAAGGTTACATTTGATAATGTTTAGAATAGAATATTTATTATAAGATTTCATTAATAGCATTAAAATATTAAATCTGTATATAAAATAAATAATAACGATAACAATTAAATGGTTTACAATGTAATATAATCAATCTAAAATATTTAAATATTCTAAAATATTAAATCTGTATATAAAATAAATAATAACGATAACAATTAAATGGTTTACAATGTAATATAATCAATCTAAAATATTAAAATATTATTCTAAAATATTAAATCTGTATATAAAGTAAATAATAATGATAACAATAAAATGGTTTACAATGTAATATAATTAATCTAAAAGTGAGCGAAAGATTAACTTAATAAGGAGAGTCCCAAGTGTTACACAGGTAGCAATTTGAACATTTGTTCTCAACTATAAGACTTGAAAGGTCCTTCTTTCTGATTCGTGTTTTAAAGGTCAATAATGAAAAGTTACAGAAATAGAAGCCAAGTGCCACTGTAACTGTGCTATATTGAATAAATTTCTTTATCTGTTATCTAGGACTTTCTTGGTGACATCTGCATGACTCCTGATTGTGAAGGCTCTGTAACTAATATCCAGATCTATGATTCAGAAGGTCTTAAAACAGAGGTGAGCTGTCATAAGTGTGATCATGAACTTAACCTTAATTGGTACTTTCATTTGATGAAGCAGATACAATTGAGCCTCTCTTTATTTAGTTTATTAACAGTTTCTTTTCCAACGGTTGTTGTTAATGCTGTTCTGTTAGCACTTGGTAATGCGTTCATTAGGAGGTGTTATTACATCGCTCGCAGCATCCGTAGGAAGATGATGCGAATCTTGTGTTCTGGTTGGCTACCCAAGCGGGATGCCCGCTCGGGATTGCCCGCATTGATCCCGCGCACGAAAATAGAATTAGAACTAGGTTGGTAATTCTTGCACAGTTTCGGCGATGGAAACGCAAAAAGTGGCAGAAGATGGTCAAAACAAAGAAAACAGAAGCGACTCTCGTGAGTTTGTTGTGCTACAAATACAGTTGGCTTTCTTTCCCAGCTCTCGAAGTAAACAAGTTGTTCTTAATTCTTAATAAAGTGAAATCTTTCTGCAATATGATAAATAACCAAGCTTGTTCTGTCAAGATGGCGGGATATTAGCCTGGTTTTTTTTTTTTTCTCGCAAAAATGCAGAAAAAGAACTCGGCCAATATCCAGCCACCTTGACCTCGCGCTTGGTTGATAACGCATATTTATTGCAATACATGATTGTACTGTCTGTTTAGTTTGTTCATGACAAGCCGGCCACAAAACAGGAAACCAAACCAAAACAGTCAAAGCAAAATAAACTTAAAGCAAAGTAAGTCGCTGGTTTTGGTTATTTGATGATACCCCTGACCATTTTTTCATAATTTGTAAATTGAGTCATGATTTATATTCCATCAACTGATGTGGACACTCTAGGAACTTAAAGATTCAATTGGTCAGTACGCTTAGCTCAAAAGCTAGTTAACTGTTACGCAGGTACGATGAAGCGTATCTGCATGATCTCAAGCCGAAAGTTGTTGATTTTTCTTTTGGAAGGTCCAGTGTTGTGGTGCCTAGTAATTGTGGTTCAACTAATAATTTTGTCGTTTATTAGTGTTGCTGGTGCTAAACAAAGGAAGAAAAAAGATAAAGATGACGTCAAGATAGAGGACTTTACAACATATGAATCATCACCTTCTGACATTGGTGAAGAAAAAGTGGTCCACAACCCCCCACCCTTACCAGGTCAGTTTACACTGCTGTTCTCTATAGCTGTTTCTGAGAAACTGAGAATAACGGATAGTTGTGCATGTCTCATTCGAGTTGCAAACTGATTCACCCGAGGATGGCAAACAAACTTAATCCTCCATAAGACAATCACTAGTCTTAGATGAACGGTATGACGAGTTCCATGTTATTAATTCCTGGCAGTTTTATTTCTATTCCTTGTAATAATGGTGTGACGAGAGGCTCCTATTTCTTTGTGCTAATTTTGTTGTAGGACAAAAAGAAGAGAAACAGTGCAAGGGAGACCACAACCAGCTGGAAAAGGCGAGTGACATTTCTACCTGGTTTAGATGGATAATAAAATTTCCTGTATAGCTGGCGGATGTGTTTGCTCTTAAGCACCGAGCGGCAAAGCTCCGCTTTTTTGTCTTGTTCGCGCCACTTCTTAATCCTCATCACCAAAGAAGACGTCGACCATGTAGGCTGAAAAAGAAAAAAGAAAAGATCTCCCATGGAAGCTAGGCACAGGGTTTTTAGGAAACACCTTGGCTCATGTGGATCGTCCTTTGTAATTGCTGGCCTGACATATTCAGGGAATTTTTGTCTTAAACACGAAGGCACGCTGTATAAGAAAGTCTTCCCTGGGAAGACCTTGGCTCATTTGTCACTCACCGTTGACGTGTACGGGTCAAATTTAAATGCTGGTAGACGAACAAAAGGAGCTAATGAGATATCTATTGTTTACTTCCACCAGCATGGTGGCACGAGGTAATGTGCGAACCACCGACTTCTATCTCAAATTTACCGCCACAAATAAAGACAGTTTCTCTTGGAGAAAGGAAATACAAATCTCAAAAATTCTTGTATTGTGATGAAGACATAAAACAATTTTGAGGAATGCGCCCGCTTTGAGTTGACTTGACTCTAAGAGTTCTACATCACACGACGGTTGATTGACAAATGGTCCAGTGGGACCTAAGGCTCCTTTTATAGCGCACCTTCGTGTTTAATGTGCCAGGCGGTAAGTTACAGTGAATGCATTTCTCTGAACCCTTTACTCCCTAACAGTAGATTACATTTTCTTATTACTATTCGCTATGCATTTTCTATGAAACTGACAGTGAGACTTAGTTTAACAATCAAAAGATTCTTTAGTCGGTGGTCGTTTCCTTAATTGTCGTGATCTCAATGTTTGATTAGGGAATGATAAAGTTAGGACAAATAGTTGGGTGCTTGTTACCTTAAGGGGTTAATATGGTCTGTTATGCATGGTAGCAATTAAAGATTAATTCTCTGGTTACAAGCTGTAAGATGATTCAACAGGAGCTTGACAATTTATCTGCTAATTCGCCTCCCCGCTCAAACGAATATAAAACATTATCATACAATAAGTAACCATAATTGGGGTGTGTCAACACGAGCCGTATGCGACCCTCTTTATTATGCCTTCATCAACAAAATTGACAGGAATGGTACGTCAACGGAATCAAAACTCGGAAATGTAAAAAATAAAGCAAGAAAAACCACCCTTCACAACAATCTAAACTATGTTCGTATATGCAAAAAAAAAAAAAGAAAACTACTTCTAAGAGAAATTGACAATCCCTAGTCACTGGGTATTTAAATTTGAGGGCTAAGGGACGGTCATAAGACGCGAATGAATTTAAATTACAACAGCTCGAATATATAGCCTACCGCTAATGAAGGAATTGTAACAACATACTATGCAACACCCCAAAGAAAGGGTTGCGTAACCCATGATAAATACACATCTAACCCCACTCAAGGTTTGAATTATTTAACTGTTCAAGAGTAACGATGATAGCAATGATATCAATAGATAGTATGCCATTTAGCTTCGATGTGTATCACTTCGAGCAGTTTTAAGATTCCAATTAAATACAATAGTTACTTCATTATCTGTTCATTAGAGCGCCCTTGACTCTGCTGATGCCAGCGTTCCAACAGGTTGGTGACAGGAATCTTCATGCATAATTTTATCCCATCGACAGTTTTTATAGGTGGTAGGAGCGAAACAGAAGGCTAATAGAGCGTAATATAATGTATCTTGCAGGCGATGGAGTATTTATCTTAAAGAAAGAGGAAGATGAAGACCCAGTCAAGGTAGGGAAAGCAGTATAATGCTGTTACTACTGTTTATAACGTCATTCCTTCTTAGCAACAAGCAAATTAACAAATCTACAGTACTTTAGCGTGGGCTCCACTCTTATCGACAACAATATTTGGCATCACAGTGGTCAAAATGTCATGGACTCATGCTACTCAGCTAAGCCACTGTCGATTTTTTTCCTTTTTTTTTTTTTTTTTTTACCACGATTATCGACGTCAAATGAAATGATTCTTTCAGAGCGTGACATGTGACGCGAGCGGGTCGTGACATTGCAGCCAAGTAAGCCAGCCCGTAAGATTGTTCCTATTAACTGTCGGTTGCTTTCTGTTCATAGGGAGTAGGTGTTAAAGGAGTAAGCAAGGTTAAAACCAAAAAGAAAAAGCTTAAGGTGGGTCTACTTTGTTGTAATAATTGGTTCTAAATTAAGTCGTGGATACAAAAGACCCAGCTTTGATTCCTCCTAGTGGATGCTGATGGCATTTAGGCTTCTCTCATCGTCCTCAGTCCACGTTAGATTGGCCCGCTACTTGCCTTGCTTAATCAGATTCTATTAGAGTATCGAAAGCAATTCGGTATTGTGTGGCATTTTCTTTACCTCCTGGGCCTAGGTGTAGAAAGGGCGGTTAACGCTATCCAACGGATAAATCGCTATCCGGCGGGTAAGTGAAAGAAAAACGTATATTGTTATCCACCGGGTGGAGATTTATCCAGTGTATCGTGTTATTCACCCTTCGAACAACCGGGGCGAGCTGGTTGATTGGCTTCTTTTTCTCATGTAGAATACTCAGACGCTGGATGAATTTCTCAAAGATCACGGTAGACCGCAAACACTCAGACCAACTTACGGCGAAGATTCCGAAGACCTGGGTGAAATTCCCCATCCTAAAAGGTAATGGATGGTTGCTACTCAACGTAAAAAGTGAAAAATTGTTGCCTCCTGAATGTTAAGGCCTGGTCAAACGCACGCAACATTTCAACACAGCATCTTGCAACATTGTTGGACTGTGTTTTGAAGGAGCTGGCCAAACGCGCGCAACAGCTTGCAGCATCAAAAATGTTTGCATCAAAAAGTTGACCATTTTCGAACTTGATCCAACACCATCCAACATGTTGCAACTTGTTGCTACCGAGTTTGCAACACCTTGTGCGCAACAATGTTGCAAGATGTAGCGTTGAAATGTTGCGCGTGTTTGGCCGGGCCTTAAGTGTCAGTAGAGCCGCAATGACGGACCTAGCCAAACAAAATATTTAATGAACTGACAACAACTTAGCATGTACGTCTTTTAAACTTTGGCCGTGCTATGCAATATGACATGGTGAAATCGCTGAATTTTGCCGAGTCCGAGAACGGGACATAAGTCGCATTTCTTAGAATTCTACCTTGCATTCCTGTGTGATGCTGAAGAAAAGACCGAGCGTCGTTGGGGACGGTAAAAAAAAAAGTACTGCTCATTAAATTCTTTGGAGAAACGAAAGTGCATTCTTTCAGCGTTGCTGTTGTGTGATCATGATCTTAAACTCTCTATTGTTTATCTGTCTGACCGTTATTCCGTGCGTCTGTGTGAGAGTAGGAGAGGTAAAAGCATTATTAAGAAAATGATGAATTGTAATTATTTCTTCTTCCTAGTAAATTTGACCTGGCTACTCCGCCACCAGGCTGGACTCAGCAGGAGATGGAAACGCCATTTGCTATTCCACCTCATTTACAAGACAGCGCAGCAGAGTTTGAGGCAAGTTACAGGATGGAAGTAGCATCAGACATCGTCTCCACGCCCTTACCACCTCCTTCCTCTATTAGTTTGGAAGCAGTCACGGAATATGTCAGCTCGTAAGTTCTTCCTCGTCAAATTGTGATCTTTGTGGTGCTTTCTTTCGATTAGGTCAACTAGAACTGACGAACCTTTGCTTCGGCTGGCTTCAAACATACTTTTTAAAAAACTTAGCATCTGTTTTTCTTTCTCCCTGTAGAATGTTACATGAGATTTTAAGAGTCCAAGGGGGTCTGGAGCTCGCTGACCCGAACATCATGCAGCCTCTTAGCATGCTGCCGGACGATTACCAAGATATTATTTCCAAAGTTGGAGGACTAAGAGCTATCCTAGAAAACTCTGGAAAATTTTTGTTTGACGGTAACAGGGTTATGCTTCCTGAAGACAAGGAATTTGAAGACTTAGTAAAATCTCTTAAACCTGCGAGTTGCAACAATCCGTTCTTGGACAGGACGAATACTGGATTAAAGACCAATATTAAACTGGCAAACGATACTCGGGACGACGATAAATCAAATTCCGTCGATGATCTTTTAACTTCGGCTGGTAAACTGCACGACGGGAGTGTAGATTCGTCTTCCTCGTTGTCGTCATCTCCAGTGCTTAATCCTAATAGGACAGAGTTTGTTTCTTCATCACAAACAGATTTGTTATCAGCTAGCTCATCGAAAACATCTATTGGCAGTGATTCCACGTTAAAGTGCGATGATGATGAACAAATGATTGATAGAAACGACACCACTATTGAAAATATTGAACAAAATATTTCGAACGGTAAAACTTTAGGTGACAGCGTTTCAGAAAGTGATCTTACTGTCACCAATGAAACGCAACGCGAAAACTACCAAGATTTTGCATGTGATACGAATTCTTTTAAAGTCGAGCATTTGTCTTTAAATGATAATACTGTTGCGGACTCAGGCTTCGATGCTAGTCGAGTTGATCCTTCTGTTGAAAAAGTTGAAAAGGAGACATCTTCACTTGTAGCGGGCGAGGACAACAACTCTTCACAAAGTAATAAAAAACTTAACTCCAATGTTTCCACTACTGAACCAGCGATAGTTAGCAAAACTAAAGCTGTGCAAACGCAGCCGAATGTGAAAAGTAAAGGTGTAGGCACTGATCCAATCCCTGAACCTTTTAAAGCAGAATATCAAAGGGTCGCGGCGGAAAAGGACGCTTTACAGGCGAGGCTTCAGGAAAACGTCGACAGACATAACGCCTTACACAGTAAGAACTCTGCAGAAGTGGAGAAATATAAGAAGAAGCTCACTGATGCACTGCAAGAGAAAGAGGTGATTATTAGTCTGTGTTCCTAGAATAATTGATTTGAAGGTGATCCGCCTAAATAACGCTGCCTTGAAATCTTCGCCTTTCCTTTTCGCTTTCGCGTTTGATGTATTTTGGAACCGAAGTATGGGCGTTTGTGTGACAGGGAAGGCGACCGAAAAGAGAAGGCAGCTGCCTTTTGTACACTCTGATTTGAGCGAATTGGTTGCTTGTACCCAGGGTTGCAGGGCGCGCGTTTCTCCACCCTCTGGAACATTTGAAACGAGTCGGGGAGTGGTTTGCCAGAGGTCTGGCACTTATTTTCAGTGCTAGACCTTCTTGTGGACCTCTCAAGGGCTCATTCTTTCTCGTGGGAGAAGAAAAGGCTCGCGTCGAAGCGTTAACAATGAAGGTCCGCTCGCAAGCTACCGAACCACTTATAATGTGATAGTTTCAGCCCTAAGAACCAAAACCTACCAACAAAATCTCTACCCAGCTCCAGAGGAAATGACTCTTACCTTCCGGTTGCCGTTTGCACTTCAAAAAAACAGGAAAAGGCTGTGCTCAAGCTCGCCCTGGCTTGCACAAATTACACTCTCATGATGCCCCTCTCTCTCTCCACCACGGAGTTTAAATGGGTACTAGCGAGCTTTAAACTTTTACACCCTAGCATCAGTATGCATACTCTCCATATTGTTCTCTCTACAGTTTCTAAGGCACAAAGGAGAATTTGAAGAACAATCTAGAGCTGCTTTAGTTGGTGGTCATTTTCTCCATTCTCGCGACACCCTTAGGGGTCAAAGTGTTAGGGAAACGCGGCGAAGTGCAGGGAGAAATGTTAAGGAATCGTGAGACAGAAACTGGGGCGACTTCTGGCCATGCGGGAGCTAAATTTAATTTGAATTTTAAATGAACATTTTCCGGGCAGAAACAAGAATCGGCTTTATGAAACGTCCTAAAATTAACGATTGAGAGAGCGTTATTTTTTTAATACGGTTTTTATTTGAAAAATATCTCCATGTCTTGTTATAGAAATACTCAAAAGATGTTCAAGAAGTTAAGAAGGAGAATCAGGAGGAAATACGTAAGCTGCGACAGCAGTGCGAAGACAAAGACGATAAGATCAAAGGATTGAACCATAAACTACAACAAGACGCAGAGGAGAAGTGAGTTCATATGAACCGTGTGAATAACATGAAACTTTTTCTTAGGATTTGAAGGCTTTTGTCTTTTGCTGGACTGACGCTGCACAGAAGCCTCTCGCTACAGTAGTAGCTCCAATAGCGTTAAGATGATTTGCGTCAGATGGTGCTGAAAATGTTATTTGATCGCTGTTTGTTTTTTGTCAGAACCAACATGATAACCAGTGTTAAAAAAGAGCTATCAGCTGTTAAAGGACAGTACACATCAGAGAAGTATGTCTGCTTCAAAGATACAGTATATCAAGGAGGAAAGATGGGCCTCCTTTTTTGTTTTTCGTTCAAAAGATTTTCGTTGCCCTTAAGTTGATGGCCACTGAAATCACTGAATTTTGTACCGGCACGCGTCCACCAGCTCGGGGTGTTTTGTTCCAAGTTTGAATCAGAAGGACCCTGAATGCTTCTTGGAAGAAATTTCCGCCCAAGGTTCATGATTTTGAGCGATACGGTGACTGCCAGGAAAAACAAAAAAAAATATAAATTTTAGATTGTTTTCTCTAAATCGCATTGTGAAATCAGGGGTTGATCATTTAATTATTTGGAGAAGTATTAAGTCCGCTGTTTTGATTTAAAACCATATCGTTACCAATACAATTTTTTGCGATACTCTTCCTTAAATCCTTCTGTCAGGGAATCTTGGAACAAAGAACGCTCTGAAAAAGACGAGTTATTAAAAACTTCTAAAGCTCAACTTCTACAACAACAGGCTAGAGCTCAGGATGCAGAGGTAATCTTTTTCGTTTTCCGTTGTTTATTTTTATTTTTTTTTTTTCTGCGGGGAGGGCGGGGGAACAGCCGCCTGTTACACCATTGGTAGGCGCTTACGGAAAAATATATTGAAAGCATTGTCGAAGTTGGTCCGTGAGGCAGTCCTCGATGTGTTGGAGTAATTTTCAATCGAGTGTCGAACTAGATCCAGGATTGCTTGGTTTTGCTTTTTTTCTTTATGTGATAGCGGGTCCAGAAAACTCGCGCCACTTCACTTTCTCAACCAATCAGATTCAAATTAAAACCAGCCGTGGCTTGGTCACTGGCGTTTTCCCGCGCTTCAGACAGTTTGTTTGTTTTTACATCGTGTTTTCATTGGCATCAAGTTTTCATTGGCATCGAGTTTTCATTGCGCATAAGGCAAAGGCCTTATGCGCAACAGAGCACGAAGAAGACTGCTGATGATGATGATTTCATTGGCTGCGTGTGACGTCATTCTTGTTATGATTGGCAGTTGTGAGTACTTTGGTTTTGGTTTACGACACTCGACGGAAAACAGCTGTAATTGGCTGTAATGTCAACTGGTATATTTTTCTTGGTAGGTCAAACTGCTTGAACTTCGCCGTGACGTTGGTTTGAGGTTTCTAGAGAGAGCGTTTCAAGAATCTCATATAACCATCAACAATTTGATACAAGCTGTTAATGCAAGGTTAGATCTGTCTGATTCATACGAGTACTTGGATAAATATTTAACTTTGTCTGAGTGACTTATCGTATGTATTTTTACATATTAAGAATTGATACAAATCTGGTTGTTTGGCGTAGAATTGCTGGTCCTAAAGTGGAAGAACTCGTCACCGCGTGGAAGAACTACGCTTCTGAATGCCATCAGAGAGTCATACAATGCAAGGTACTTGTTGTGTACATTTTAAGTGTCCTCGGACACCCAGAGGCAAGTAATCGGGCGAGAGGAAGGTGACGCAGCGGTTTGCGATTGACGCGAAAGTTTACTTGGCGAGAGAGAGAATCTCTCTCGCTTGTCAAGTAAAATTTCTCGTCCAGCCGAAACTACCGTAGACAGGTTAACAATGTGTGGACAGCCCCTGCCATGCTATCAGACTTTAGATGTTTTGTCTTTCACTATTCGTGTTCTAATGAAAGTGTGATCTCTTGCAGGGAACATTTAATGAACAAATTGAGCTGCTGAAAAATGGCAGGACTCTGTCAAGTTTACCTCAGCTGAACATCCCCGGACCGCCGCCATATCCAGGCATCCCAGTTCTACAGTCTTTAGTGAGTAAAATTCCATCTTCTTATGGATCCTTGCCTTGTTAGGAGACGCTTTTCATCCTTCACAAGCGATCGACATGCATCTTCTTTTCACCTCAATAATGTGTCAAGTAGACGTGACATATATCAACTCAAGTTATTTCCGCGGCATGTAACAAGATTGAGGAAATGTATGACAGTCAGTAAGGAAAGTTAACATTCAGAATTTGTCTTCTCTTTAAGGTACCCGGACAACAACAAAACCAAACCCAGGTCCAGCCCCAGGGTCAGCCCCAACCGCAGCCGCAGCCGCAGCCGCAGCCCCCACTACAACCGCAACTTCAACTTCAACCTCTACGTCAACACCAACCCTCTCCGGAAAGTAACAGTTCAACACCTGAACCCCCCGTTCCAACCAGCACTGCTGTTACTAATGCGGGGGGTCCTTTAGCTGCGGCTCCACCTCCGGCTGGTGCTGCTGCTCCAGCTGCTACAGCTGCTGCAGTTGGTGGAGAACAGCCTCTGGTTGCTGGTAACCTTGCAGCAGGTGGCGCGGTGGCTGCGGCGCCGGACAAGGCGCGACCATCAAACAGCTTTGAGAAGATTATGCTGCGTCTGTCGACCATGTATCCAAACTTTACTAGGTAGGAAAAATCATCCAAGTGACATGAGGTAGTTTCAAACTGAAGTTTCTTCATTTAATAAATTTCATTTGAGAAATTTTAAATCATGTTTTTTACTTTTTCTGAGTAGAAATTGTTTTGTATTTCTCGCAGGTTGGAATTGACCGGGTTTATCAAGGAGGTACGGCATAACAAACATGGCTCACTCACTGGATTGTCATTAGAGGATATCGTTGCTAGTGTTTCAGACCTGGTTGAACAGAAAAAGAAGGTAATTGAAGTTAATTTTGAACTTTTTTTCGTTTTAGTGGGTCCCATCAGTTTTCGATTAACTGTCCTCGATTGCGCTGGTTTTGCTTGGATTTGACTGTGCTCAGCGATTCGGTAAGAAGTAGCACTGAAAACACTCAACCAATCAGATGCAAACTTGGTCACGCTTTTCGCCAAAAAGTTCTCCCGTTTTGGGGTTTGGTTACGTTTGTTTACTCTGAGTTCTCATTGGCTGCCTGTATTGTGAACCCTTGTTCTGATTGGTCGTTATGTTTACTTAGGTTTTGGTTTTGTGTTACTTAATCGAAAAGCGCCGTGCAATGGGAAATGGCTTCATTTTGCTGCACTACGTTGTTGTGTCTGGGTCAAGGGTCTCACGAGTCTATCTACAACGCTTTTCTTGTGAATGTGAAATGTAGCAATGGCATCTTGAAGATTTGTTTTTTTTGTTTGTTTTTTCTTCAATATTGCTTTGTTCTTAACGCATAAATTACTAACTTTTAAAGAGTCTTTAGATGTTATGAAAATCGCGTCAAGGCGTAGAAATTACGTTTGCTGTTTTAGGATTAGATCGTCATGAATGTTTGTCTCATGGAAACTGATGAAAAATATATTTTATGAGAAAAAAAAATTACCTCAGTAAATTTTTCCGTTTTATGTCTTGGGAAATATATAAGTTTCACAACTTGCAACTTGTTCTTTTTCCCACCCTCCCTCCTCAGGCTGGTTTGTTACGTACCACCCATGTGCCTCCTGCCAAGCAACCGCAAGCACAGAAAACCCAACAGATCCTGATCTCTAGGCTAACCTCAGCAGACGCGGCCAAGATGGCGATCGGCTCTGGGAAATATGAGGAAGATCCCTGTGTCATCTGTCACGAAGACATGAATGCGTCCATCGACATAGTAACGTTAGAGTGTGGTCATAGATATCATTCACCGGTAAGCTCATTTTTTTTCTAGGCTTTATTTTACATACTATTTTATTTGTTGATGAATGATCGCCTGCATTCTATGCACGATCATTTTTTGTATCATGATTGTTATGCATTCCAGAGTAGAAGTCTAAACGCAATCAGTTGCTTTAAACTAATTCAACTTGTGTTTATATTCTAGTGTATCCGAAAATGGTTGGTAGGGGAACAGAGCACGTGTCCAACTTGTCGGGTTCATGCCCTTCTTCCTGATGAATTCCCTCGTCTTCGGTAAAACACTTCTTGGAAATATGGGGAATGCGGAGCACTTAATCAGCGCGTGGTCTTCCCGCTCGTCTCGGACATTGGTACTTCGTGTTCACGTGTACGTCACTTGTTTGTTTAGTAGATATATGGCAATGTATAATGCCACTGCATTAAAGACACAATCTGGAACTGCGGTGGCGGATGAAAAGTTCTCTTCAGTCTGTCTCACTTAGTCCACAAGGAGAACTACGGGATCACAGTTTAAAGATGATTTTCTTGAATGGCTTGTTATACTTGAATAGAATTGACACATTTATTTCATAAACAAACTTGTATGAGTTTAACGCTGCAGCCCGACTACTTATATTTTTGTGATTCCCGAATGTTATCCTCTTGAGGCAGATTAAAGAAACTACATCTGCGTTGTTAAGCTATGTTACAGATAAAGTGAGTTGTAATTTGAAAGAGTTTTGATTAAAAATCGTCGCTACTTACACTTATTAAGCCTTCTTTTCCGGCTTGTCATGTATACAGATGTATTCGGATTAGTTTGCAAGACATTGCCTTATTCAAGGACTATAAGTTTCTCTATTAGAACACAATATTTCTAGCCCTATTACCAATTTAATTTCGAGACACTGGCGTGAACACCTGTTCGTGTTTATTATGAATCCGAACACTGTGTTAATTACTTTTTTAGGGAACGTTTTTAAATTTTGATTGAAAACAATAAAGTTGGAAACAGTTTGTTTGTTAAGAAGCGTTGCATGATAATGAACAAACGTCACCGCTTGTCGCAAACTTACTGATTTAAGAACAAATGACAACAGCGAAACAGTGAAGAAGACAAAAAGTCGGTTGATGGAAAGGTTGGCACGGTTACTAAAGGAGATTATGGTCATTATAGTCTAATTATTATCGCTTTCTTTAAAACTGTTTGGCGCCTTGACTTCTTGTCAGACAGTTCTTTGTTCCTTCCGAAACTAATTACTCGCAAACTTGCCTTCTTTAGCAAACATTGGGACCCTGTTTCGACAAGAACCGGATCTTTGGTAGGGCGACCTACATTCATGGGAATCGCTTACTAGCTTGTGAACAAGACTAATTTTTTTCGCATTTATTAGATTCTTAAATATGACTGAAAAAGAATAATAAAACTAATTAAAACGAAAGCATCATTGACATTTCGTACAGTTACCCGAGGGAAGATTTTTCTTGAGTATTGGCCACTGTAGGAAAACAAAGTACAATTTTAAACCTCCCTTTTCAAACGATTTCAAACGCGGCGGTGGGCGCTCATTCACCACTCTCCCCTCCCCTTTTAATAGGGCTCTTCCAAGATATAGATGCCCCACTTCCCCCTCCCCCGTCAAAAAAGGACGTCACTCAAAAGAAGTAAATCGTGTCAAGAGGATTTTTGGTGGAACACTCGTTTTTCAAGTACAGTGTTGAATAATTTAATTTGTATTTCCTTTCTTCTCTGTTACTGATCTGTTTGGGCGCATGAAACTGTAGAAGTCCACAAATTTCACAGGCAGGATGTAGAAAGATTTCATCCTATTATTTCTCCACAACACCTTCCGGTCAACCATGCTTAGAATGTGTAAAATAATGACTCCTGCTCATCACAAAATTCTTCCTAAATTTTACAACGGTTGCAAAAAATTGTGCGTGAAGTTCAAGTCAAGAGAGAGCGATATACATCACGCGATTTTCGTAACATCATGTTATTTTGAAGAAGCGATTGCTGTAAACTTGAAACCTGCATGCGCTTTTTGTTTGCCGCCGTTTTCCGTCACGCGTTTCAAGAGTATAGCACTTATCTAAACAGACATCCATTCTTAAGATATTTTCTTCTTCCCTCCCAAAGATTCCACACCAGAGTCTTTGATATGGAGGCTATTTCTGGCTAAATGTTTGTTTGTTTTCGCTCTTTCCCTCTCAATGTTTTTGTTATCAGAACTGTTGCTGAAGTACCGGCAGAATCTTTTAATTCGCCATCATAAACAGCTTCGTCTGCTAATTCATATGATGGTTTGTTTGTAAAGAATCTATTCATCAAGTGATCGAATTTCGATTACTAGGTCACGCTAGGATTCAAGCGTAAAACGTTGAACTGGAACCCTCCAAAAGTCGTAGATTAAAACTCTTGCTGACTTCAGCTTACTGGTTTTCTGTGAAATCATGTGTTAACCGCCAGCAGATGGATTTTGCAGCATTCGGAAGCGAGCAAATAGAGATCACGTGTCCAAGTTAAATTCCCAATACGATCAATGACAGGAGCTTATGATTATTCCAAGGAATGTCAATAAATTATAACGAACCAATCGTGTTCTCCCATGGGAGTCTCTCTCGAATGAAAGATCTGGAAATTGAAATGATCAGGCGTTCCGTCAGAACGTGCTTTTCAAATCAGTTTCTTTGAAACGAGCGCCAAAAAGAATCACTGCGAAAAGGAACGGCAGATGCCTGTCAAGACGCCTCTCTCGCATCAAGTGCATTTTATACAGAGGATCAGCTCGTTTTGGTCGGTGATTTAGTCGGTTAATCTAAACATGCCGCGCGGAGAACACCACCGGTCCGACCGCGATAGAGACCACGATTATAGAGACAGAAGAGAGCGAGCCGAAGAAACTGGCAGCCAAGAAATACTAGATGAAGGAATAATACAGGTACAGGTTATTCCACAGGACGACAATTGGGGAGAAACAGCCACCTCTATTACAGAGACGGCTACATCGATCGTAACACTTAGCGAAACGGACCTTAGCGACATTGTGAAAGAAAGACGTCGCATCTCATGCGGCAGCTTCGGACGCCATGTTAAGCTCATACCGCAGGCAGTTTTGTGCGTGTTTTCTGTAGTTTCCCCGATTCTTTTCGTGGTTTTCCCACTGGTTACATGGAAACCTACGCCCTGTGGCTCAACATGTGATGGACTTTTCATTAGTTTTGCCGTCAAAGAGCTGTTGTTAATGATCGGGATTTGGGCTTTGTATTTTCGCATGTCACGGGTCACCCTTCCTCGACTATTTGTTCTCCGAGTTGCCTTCATGGTGCTTGTGTTTTTGGTTCTCGTTTGTTTCTGGCTTTTCTACGGTTGGAGAATCATTGATAAGAAGGCAAACAATTTTGTTGAAATTCTTTACTTTGCGATCAACATGCTAGATACATTGCTGTTTTTGCACTACGCTTCTGTGGTGGTGCTTTGGATTCGCCAAACAGACCCTTTGTTTACACTCAAAGTGATTCGTAGCACAGACGGAATAAGTCGGCATTATAACATCGGGCCTTTGTCGATCCAGCGGGCTGCAGTGTTTGTGTTGGAGCAGTATTACAAGGATTTTCCTGAGTATAATCCATTTCTCATGCAGACGCCAGCGCGGACGGCGCACAAGCAATTCTCGAGTCTCAAATTTTACGACATCGATGGAAAGCAGAACGACAAAGTAAACCCGCGGGCCAGAGCAATCTTGACGGCAGCCTCGACCCGTAGACGGGACCCAGCGAGAAACGACCGATTTTACGAAGAAGCAGAGTTTGATAAGAAAGTGAAGCGACGAAAGGCGCGATTGTTTAACGCGTGTGAAGAGGCCTTTGGACATATTAAACGCGTTCAACTTGAGCGTGGCCCTTGTGTTCCGATGGATCCTGAAGAAACGGCCCAATCCCTGTTTCCATCATTTGCCAGACCGCTTCAAAAATACTTGAGAACTGTTAGACTTCACCATCGGTACTCGATGGACGGAATTATTAAGCATCTCGCGCATTGCTTGACTTTTGATATGACCCCGAAAGCGTTTCTGGAACGATACGTGAGCGAGCAGCCCTGTGTGGAATTTACCACCAAAAGGCGAACTCAAAGTTGGAGTATAGTCTGTGAAGAACAAGTTACGAAATCACTGTCTTCTTCGACGGTGTTTCAACTAAAAGGAGACGAACTTGCTTTGATAGTGACCGTACGAAGATTACCATACCTTGATATTTCAGAAGACGAGTTTGACTTTGAAAGCAACAAGTTTGTACTAAGGCTCAACTCTGAGACTTCGGTCTAAACCAAGCTCTTTGTGCTGAATATTTTGTAAATAGCATCAATGCTGTTATATTTCTCAAGTGTGCTCTCCAAGAGAAACAAACCCTAATTTAAGGACATTTTTCAGGCAGCGAAATATTGCAGTTGAATGTTTCTTACAACATGAAATATACAGTATTGTTTTCTCGTACACCGTGGGATTTTTAAAGTGGCCCCAAAGACTGGTATTGTCTAGAATTTCTCTAGAAAATGTTTTAAGTGATTTACGTATTTGACCATTCCTCTACACTCCATGTTGTTTACAAAAAAGCTAATTTTTGAATCGGAAAGTATTTTCTACGAATGGATTACCAGTTATTTGCGGAAGATTTGTTGTAAGGTCGCGCAAATTAAAATTGATCGTAATCTTTTGCTTGTTGTAGTCGCAGTCGTCTTCAGTTTCAGGTTAACTTAAATGCAGAAATTCGAAGTAATTATCTCTTCAGAAAAACTAACTTTGCCAGTTAATTGAGGGTTGAAGTTACATTTCATTAAAATATTCAGAAATACAAACAGATACCTTCTGTTTCGTCATTTATGTAACGTTGTTTATATTGTAACATTTTGCAGATGCAATTTGCGTCTGGGAAAAGATCTGTCCTACCGAACAGAAAACTCGGAAAGGTTAAAGAAATTGTGTTAATAGATTTAAAACCTTAGCTAATTTTTTCAAGAGTCAAATTCGGCGGGGATCACAAGCCCTTGATCGACAATTTGCTTTGTTATAATCCTTCCTGGGCTACGAATTTCTTTTATTTTTGCGGTTGTGAACACTCGACAATTATGCATGATTAGCGAACTATTTCTAAGGGCGTTTTACAATATATCTTTGACAGATTCTGTTTTTAGCGACGAAATTTAACCAAACCGCATAGAGAGCGAAGTTGGGGGGATTGTTTACATTTGACGAGCTGTTTAAGCTGGTACACGAATGAAGTTTGAAAATAACTTATCAATTCCACGTATTTTGGTCTTTCATGATTATCTTATTTGAATAGAATTATTCTTTGCATGCGCTCTCCAGCCCCCCTTCGGCCTTTAACAAAGGGATTCCGTTTTGAGAGAGTAGCATGCAGTATTGGTTTGAATTGTATCCCTATCGCGTAAGTTATGAGATTTAATCAAACATTTCTCTGTAATTGCCAACCGTACAATTCTCCGCCTTACAGAATGGAAATGAATAGATTTCACACGACAAGGCTGTCATGAAAATTTTTTGAGACGATTAAATTTTCGTGATAAAGGATAGCGGGAGACAAAGCCGCAATCTTGACCCTTCAGAGGTGAATGATTTCAGCCTTCAAAAACAAGAAACAGCCCCTGCGGGCAACAATGTACTGATTTAAGAACCCACATTTTGATCAATGATGTTTTAAATGCATTTCCTAAGGGCAAAGGATAGTTTTGTGACACTGGTAGTGCCCTTTGTGAACATGGATGCGATAATCGATTAATTCTTCGGCGTGAAATGGGTGTGAATATTTCTTGTGTCCGCTGAGCTGGTATCATTCGAGTGAGGAGGACTGTAAACAAATCAAACTTTTCCGGAATATTAATTAGCTTCTCTCATCAATGCTTTAGAAATAATCTGGGTTGACTACAAATTCTCTTAAAACCACACGAAAGCTGCTAAAAGAGAGAAAAATCACTTTGTTTTTTCAAAGGAATCCGGGGTGTTTCCGAGAACAGTCGGCTGAATTTTGAGGGAGCACGACTGAGTGAGACACATTCAGACAGATCACTTCTAAAACACCCCTAGCATTATAGAGCCGGAATTTCAAGAGGCCCATTGACTTAATAACAAGACAGTTTGAGAACTGAAGCAATAAATCAAGCTTCCTGCTTTTAATTTTTAACCTTTCTCCGTGCAAAGAAAGGCACTTTATTCTACCCCAACCTGAAAATTGCAAAACAAAACAAATATTAAAACAGACAACTTTATCGTCTTTCACCGACAGCAGTTCAGCCCGCGTCAAGAGTTCGAATTCCAAAATTTTTTTTTTCCCAGAAAAACTGATCAGAGAATTCTGAGAATTTCCCTTTTATGAACAAACTATCGTGAGACAGCCGGCTAATATCTGATAAGTATCTTAAATTTCGTTCAAAAAAAAAAAAAAAGATTGGTTCACCTGAGGTTGCAAATCTATGATATGAAATTTGGTTGAAGGCAAAAAAAAAAAAAAAAAAAAAAAAAAACCAAACAATAAAACTAGTTTTTGAGTGAGAGCTAGGAGGCTTAACATGATTGGAAAAGTCAACTGTGTTCTTTGATTTATTCATTTCAAACCATAATCTCCTACTGGTCAAGTTGAATTTTTAACATAACGATATAAGCCACTGAGATGGGCTAAGTGAATTTATATTACAATGTATTAGAACAGACTGCGAGTTATGTACATAATCACAAAAGAGAATTCAAAACAATGGCAACTAAAGAAACCGCCTGTCCGCAAATATTCATATGTGATTAGCATTCAACTCACTAGCAAACTCATTACAATATTTTATTATATGGCTGTGTCTCACAAGGACTGGGAACTACCGAATTCACGAATTCGATTGGCTGAAATCAATATTGAAAGCGGTCTAGATTTTCCCATCTAGACCGGCATCTAGACCAGTCTAGAAAAAAAAGGTACAAAGAACAAAAAAAAAAATTGGCATATAAGACACAGCCATACAATAAACATCTTATTAACCGAGCTAGGTCGGTCTGTATGGGAGAATCTTGACCTCGGTCGTTGGTACAGACCTCATTGCGTTCGGTCTGTACTGGCGACCTCGGTCAAGATGCTCCCATACAGACCTCCCGCTCGGTTAATAAGAACTAAGAACAGCCCTCTAAACACTGTGGGTACATTACGGTCTTGCTCTTCTTAACCCTTTAATCCCACGAGTGACCAAGACAGAATTTCTCCTTGCAATATCAATATAATACCGAGTAGACAAGCGATGAGAATAAAGAAAAATATCAATTAGAGGATTAATAGTTGACCCAATACTTAATTCTCCAAACTAACATCATAAGAATGTAGGACAGACAGTAGGGAGAATTACTAACAAGATCTTGGCAGTGAAGGGGTTAGTTATACGAATCATCGAGACAGGCGCGTAGCGTGGTCATTTTTTCAAGTACGCACAAGTACACATGATCTAGAAACCTAGGTAAACTGAGCGAAAAATACTGCGTTCTTTATTTCTTGTTTGAAATAGTTGTGTGAATACAAGCAAAGAACAAAGCGTCTTGCCCTTATTTTGAGCAAACTTGGCGCAAACACAACATTGTTTTCAAATTTTTCTGGTCACTTCAAGTACGCACGTGCGTATATGCGTAGAGAACGCTACGCGCCTGCGAGATCGCGAGTGTTCTTCGAGAATATCAACGTCTCTTAAGTAAGTAATTAAGTTAGTAAGTAAAGACTTTATCTAAAGAAGGTAGCACTAAAATCATAGAGTATAAAATTACTAACAAACCCGTGGCCCTCTAAATTTATGTACAGTACGGATGTTAAAAACTATGGCATAACTATGAGATAATATAAAGAATAGAATACAAGAGATAAGAGATAAAATCAAATTATAGCACAAAAGTATAACTAAATCACAGAATAAAATGATTTAAAAGCTGCTGTTCTTCAAAAAATTTGTTCCAAAGAGAGTTCCTAAAAGAATTTAGCGACGCTATTTTCCGCATGGATAGCGGTAAGGAGTTCCAGGTTTGACAGGCAGTCACAGTAAATGTTCGTAAGTTCTTACTTACTTACTTACTTACAAAATTTAGAAGTAACATTTGTACTATGCATGTTAATTCGTTTTTAAAGACGAGGCGGGGAGGAGGTGAGGGCGGAATCTGGGTCAAGTCCCAATCGGTATCATGAATATCCAAAGGTCCTCCAATTATTAGAAATAACGCCGTCATGCCCTGTTCAGAGCCTATTGGATTTACTAGTAACTTGCACGAAACACGGAGTTTCTTTTTTCTTTCTTTTTTTCCCTTGCTGGCCTGCCTGATTGGGGGCTCCTGCGCAAGACAACTCATAAGCGGAGAGTCTCACGTCTACACTAGAGTGCGAATAAACAAAAAGATCAAAGACCGCACGGTGATGTTTGTAGAACCTGAGGGAAACCCAATCCATAATCAAAGGCAAAAAATCTGGCTTCGGGCTATAGAAACAGGGTTATACTTAAGTACGTAACCGCAAGCAACTACAGCCAGCTGCAAAAGTATTTGGGACCCTATCTAAGCGAAAAATAAATAAATAAAGGAAAAAACAATCCCACGTTGGCGAAGTCCGTTTATTCTTGAAGTTCTCGCTCGACTAAGAAGGGCCTTCCTCAGTTTTGACAATTTTGACAATAGAAAGTCTTCAACGCAGGGCAACAAAATTCATCTTAAACACGCACTGGCAAGAGGATATTTCTTATCATGAGCGCCTTTCTCGCCTCAACCTGCTACCGTTAACATACTGGCACGAAGTGAAAGACTTAATTTTCTATTTCAAGTGTCGCGCTGGCCACTACACCTTACCCATAGCTGATTATGTCAGGCCCAAAGGCACCCGTCTTACTCGTCATAGCTCTGATCAAGACGTACTAATTCCTAAGTGCCGTACAAAGCTTTTTCAATTTAGTTACTTTAATCGTGTCGCTAAACTATGGAATACCTTACCTGTATCCACTCGTATTATTAGTTCTCTCAATCAGTTTAAATCTCACGTACTCCAACGCTATTCCGCTGCTTTTCGTACAAACTATGACGTCACTAACTTCAACATCTGGAAGTCGATCTGCTGCAAATGCAGCAGGTCACGTGATCTTCTATTAGTTGGTAACTGCTGCTATTAGGACTTTCTATCGGCCGCATAAGGGATTTATTCCTATCGTTTTCATTTTTGCTTTTATTATTTTATATACATTTTTATATACTTTTTACACTGTCTATTGTTTACATAGTTAGTATTTGTATATTTCTCGTAAGGGCACACTTAATTTGGAGCCTCGCTCTGTTGTGTGTCCCGCACCCTTGTCCTCTGTTCTCTTCTGTGTCTTGTTCATATGTATATTTTAGTCTTTTTAGTATTGTAAGTATGGTGAAAGCGATTAAATTTCAAGTTATCTCCAGCTAAAAATGTTAGATCAACGAAACTCAGCATCATATCAGGAGTTGGGAGGAGGAGGAAAAAATGAGTCCTCTTTAAATTGACTGAGACCTGGGCTCAACTTCGATCCCAGGGCCCTTTTCTCCTCAACGTTTCTGAGAGAATTAGGATATCGCGGTTCATAACTAACGCTTTTTAGTGACTTTAAGAGGTATTACCGTCGAAGTATGGCGAAATATTTTCATCTCGTATTGTGTTTGGACAAAAGAAGATATCCTGGAGGCTATGCTATCAAGATCGCTACCTGCGATTCAATAACGTCATATTTTACACGAGGGGGAAAAATTCGCTTCCTGTTAAGGAAACATTTTCATGGATACCTGCCGATCTTCCGTTATTAAGTTTACGGATTTGTGCTTTTTCTTTGGACACAGAACATAAATACTAAAAAGATTTAGTAGATTAACTTTGTCTGGATACCTAGTAGATCCCCCGCGGACGATGTAATCTTGTCCAGTATCACTATGATCCTTTTAATCTCGCCCGCTTAAAAAGAGGTGAAAAATGAATGTGAAATGTTCAGCAGGCAACCGTGGACGATACTCCTACTCTTGTACGTTGGATCAGCGATGATCTGATCGGCCTAAAATAACGAATATGAAATATAAATATAGAGGCAAGACCGATACAACGTAGATAAGTAAATTTTAAGACGGTAGATAGCTATCTACGAAGCATCACCCCAATTCTCTGTTAATTCCCACTGCAACTGAAGAAGGCTGGTTTGGCCAGCCGAAATATAGTGCTCCGTCTTAAAATTTACTTATCTAGGTTGTATCGAAAAATGAATGACTCATAACACGGGAAGTGTGCCAAGTCTTCTTTGTGGTTTTAACTGGGGGAAGTTGAACTTAATTAGGATTTTTATCGAACAAGGCTCGAATTTCCTTGAAGCGCGTAAGTAGAGGTGTTCAAATTGTGAAGTTTGAACCGAAATGTGAACCTGACATTTCTAAATTCACCATCGACCATCTTAAAACATCTTCGTATTATGACGTTTAACTTCAAACATGTCTCTCGGCGGGTATATCACTGGAACGGAAAGACCTCGACCAAATGTTGTTTACAATCAAGCGTGCCCCAGACAAACAGATAACTTTCCTAGCTCCTCCCTCCTACCCCCTACCCCCTCCCCCCATACAAAGGAGATGGAAGTGTGGATCAACCTCGTTCCCAGGGCCTTTTCCTTTAGGGGGTGGGGCGGGGATGGGGCGGGAAAAGGCCCTGGGAAAGGGGTTGAGTGTGGATGGGAGCACACTTTACTGTCAATGAATAGCCTGTTATGAACTCTACAGATTGATATAAAAACTAACATCGGTGGAGTGGAGGTCCCAGTGTATGAAATTGTTCTCCCTCCATTCCCCCCCCAAAAATAAAAGAACAATAGGCCCTCACCGTTTCATAGAGTTATTCCTTACAGCCTCAATCTAAAACAAACTTTGACATAGATTATCGCTAATATGTCTGTGAAATACAAAAGAATCTTACTTACCCTCTAAGCTTAACCTCTCAATCCCATTTTCTGGTAGGCCGTTATAATTGACAAAAGCGAGAGAATTGAGGAATTTCTCCAAGCTTAAAGTCTGCTTATTGAATGAGAAACTCTAAAAAAATCTGTGGGGTAACAATAACTGACCTAGGGCATACGTGGTAATAAATTCATGCTCAAGACGTAATTTTTTTTTCACCATTTTTAAAATATTGGAACTTTCTTAATCCATGTGGAGCAATGATCTTCGAGACCGTCCTTGACGTTATGATTAAATTGGGGTTTTTAATCACAAGATTAGACTCATTTGTCTGGGAAAAGAAAATCCTTTCCGCTTATTTTGAAAACAATAGCGATTTAGTATCTATAAATGTAAAATTGGTGAAACTCTTTGCGTAAACTCATAGCATGACATAGCCCCTTTAAGTACACTTTCACGTACATGAGTACATGTGAAACCTCTCTCTACCCTCCCCCCCCTCCACACACACACAGTCGTATTCTCTTCATGCTTTCAAACCTTATCGCGCATGTATCTTTGAAAGGGGAGAACTGAGGAAAGTCTAATCCAAGGCACCATAATAGGGGGTAAGAGAAACAAAAAACTCTTTTTAAACAATTACAATTTCGAAGCTCAAGTCTAACACTTTGAGGGCCATAGGCAATGTTATGACGCAACAAATAATGGTGAGATCTTGGCACGAGACTAAATTTGACCTGGCAGGCGTTATGTGGTACCTGAGTTCTTCGACTGAAAAACCGCTGACACGCATCATCAACTTAGCGGCCCGGGGGCGGGGGGGGGGGGGGGGAAGAGGAGGGAGTACTCTCGTATTTGTTTTCAAAAGGCATTTGCTGCAATGCTGGGTGTAATTTTCGGGGTCTTGAATGAAATTACACTAGTTAGTGCCTTGAACTGCTTGATTATCTTTCCAGACCCAAGTTTTGAAATAGGCCTGGATTGTTCCCGGTTTGTGGTTAGTCATTTGCTGCACCAACCATCTTCATGCTTGCTCTCTAAATATGCTTATGATCGCTCCAAAACGCTTTCCACGCTTCTTAGAAAGTAAGCAGAAACGATTTCTATTCAATCACTATATTTCTATATCGATCATGACTTAAAAAATATGAGAAAGAGAAGTTGGTTAAAAGACCTCGCTGTTCCTGGGAATCTTTTTCCATCACTTTTCTTTAAAAAAAAAAAACGTATGTCGGTCGCAATGTTCCATGGAAGAAGCCCAGGAATTTTTCTTTGCCACTGTTCGTGTTCCCAAACTTCTAACTTCTTATCAATATCAATATGTCATTTTTTCCCTATTTATCCACGCAAGGAGGAAATACGTAACATTTAATATTGTTTAAATTCATCATCAAAATACAATAACTTCAGTCAGAAGTCATAAACAAAGCAAATCAACAAAGCAGGCTCAAGACACGTTATGAATAAAGTTGTCTGACCGCAAAAATTACGTCCAGAAATATCGGCCCCTAAAAATCGCAAAATAATCTGATTTCATACTGCTAAATTTTTTATATCTTGTACTATGTAAAACTAAGAAGAGTTATTGTTCCTTACACAGAGTTATATTCTCTTTTTTGCTCATAATTATATAAAAAAATTTCCAAAAGTGAGTCAGGTCTGTTGTTCAGTAGATTCTATGGCAAAAAAAGGAGGGGCGTTGTACAGGCCATGATATAGTCTTGATAAGATTTCACATATTAGGAATGAGTCGGTTAGTTTTTTACCTGATTATCGGAAATTTAAAAAAAAAAGTTTTTCAAGAGCACTTATATTAATATTGGATTCCCGCTCGGCCAATACATTTGATTTCCTTGGAAAAGTAAATACCAAAACTCGAGACAAACTGTCTAGCAGGCAAAGTTTTTTCTTTTCTAACTATGTTTATATCCCCCGGATTCCATTTAGCAGCATGTGATCAAAACTTGATCCTTTTAGCCTGTTTATCATAACTCTTCCTAATACTTAGCACCCAGGCCCTTCTTTGACCCATGCTCTTCGCCTCGGCAAATTATCTTCTTTTCAGATACATGAATTTATGCATTTTTTTCTGATAGGCCGACCCTAGTTCACGAAAGGAAAATCATTAGAAAAAGAAATATTCCAATGGGGTTGTACTATTCCTGAAGTGGGTTGGTTGTTTAGAATGATCAGGATTAGATCATTAGACCATCCATTAAAATCTTCTTAGTTTGAAAGTGACAGCTCAGTTTAATCTAACATGCAAAGTATATCTATTACTTATAAGGCGATAGGGAAACCTTCATGAATTATTTGAGTCGTAGGGGACGCAAAAAGACGCTTTTTTCAATACTTGTGATCTTGCACGTTAAAATCTCTGTCGACCCTAGAGTCATTAAGTGAAGTGATTTCGGCGTTTGTGTCGAAGATAAGGGGACGTTTATGACCATTTCTTCAGCATGATGATAGTTGAATGCATATAGGTTTCAGCTTTCCAATGTCTGCAAATAACAGCGGTTGCCGTCCTGATGGGAATGAATAATCATGCTTAAGATCATGCTTATTCATTACTATGAATAATCAGCTTAAGAGTTGTTTAAATTTTTAAAAGTTCCGGGAAAAATTAAGTTGCGCATTGGGAATGATTTTGTTTTCGTGCGGTCTACAGTCACTCTTTGTCACCTATCTTAACAATCCCTCTCTAACAAGCTGATTACAGTCCTCTATTCGCTACAATGGTCGATCTAGTCTGCATTGTAGGTGTTGCACGACGCACATCTTTTCGCCCGTGGGAAGGTTTGAGACGAGTCAATGAGAGGTTTGCCGTGGGTCTGGCACTAATAATCAGTGAGACTCCGGCTCGCAGTCCTCTCGTGGGCTCACGTTGGTCATGACCCCATACTTTCTAGTCTTTCTCACGGGCAAAGGAACACTCGTGCCGAGGCCCTTATAGTAAGGGCGTGCTCGCAAACGTTCATTTGCGGCAATTCTTCAAATTGCAGTCACTTGATATCGTTACAATCGAAGTGAGGTGCTACCAGGTCATCTGACACTGGTCCCTCTTATCACAATGTTTAATTGTTTAGAAGTTCGGTTGAAAGGTGACGAGAATATGATTACACTATTTAAATTGAATTTAAATCAGCAAGACAGTAATTAGTTGACTCGTGTGGCTTTGAAGATGAAGGTACTTACAATGAACATGAAAATGAAATCAAAGAGGACTGGGTAAGATTGGTAAAAGTGGCCTGATTTCTTTCTTTTTTTCTTTTTTTTTGGAGCGTTTATCCCTCTGTCACTCTCCAGCTCCCCTTCCCCAAAACAGCTTCTTCTAGACCTGCCTCCCTCTCCTTTTCCATTCTTCCCGACTTAAAATATGAAGTTGCAGTTCCAAACGGTGCAATCAAAGCACGAGAGGTCACGACACGTGAGAGTCGAGCCGGCAGGCGAACTCTTCTCTTTAGCAAGATATTTCTTACTAAGGCCAAATGGTCATTGTTTGTTTTGTTTTTTTTTTTTTATCAGCGATCATACTACTCTGTTATCAAAAAATGTAGCCTGTTTAGAAAGAGCTTCTTATTATTGATTCGCTAGCATCTCATTAACCCTGTAAGCGTACGTGACCGGCTTCTAATTTCCTCTAACAGCATCACCCTTGAATCAAATGTAAAGGCCATGAGAATAAAAGAAATGATCCTTAATTTAGGAAGCTCGTACCAGAGGGAATGTAAGGAGAACAGACTGAAGAATATTAGCAAAATTAAAGTTCTAGCGCAAATAGAGGGCTCATATGGCTTGAATTCGTCTCATGATACTCGTCCTATCGAGAAGAAAACCTGTTCATGGTGCTTTGAGATTGCCCTGGTGAGGGAGACAATTGCCTGACGTTTCAACGACATGAGCGGAAGTCTTCATATCAGTGGCTCCCTTGTTGAACTGTCCTTTAAAGGACTACCCTCAACCAGACCAACGAACTTCATTATCCGTAGCTACTTCGAGGTTCACAGCATTTTCAGACCAAAATCAGCGATAGCTTTATGGTAAGAAGAGTACTTCCCAGAGGAGGGGTGGTCTGGGTCCGAAATAAACCCGCCCCGACTCAGCTAGAGACGACATTGTCCACGTCTAACGACGCAAGTAAGCCAGAAAATCAAATATTTTAAATAACACTTGTCATTATTAATTTTAACTCTCTAATGGTTCATTCTTTCGTCTTCCTTGATATTACACAAAGCTTTACCATTGTGATTTTGGCTTTTCTCTTGAATTTCAGCGTACTAGTTGTCATATAACTCAATGAGTTTTTTGTTGAAACCTTGACCAAATTCTAATATCTTAACTAAAACTCTCGATTCTGGTTTCTAAACCTTTCCGTGTTAATTTCCATGAGTGACCAAGGCAAAATTTCTCCTTACAATATCCACACAATACCAAGCAGACGAGTGAGGAGAACAAAGAAAAATATCAATTAGGGGATTATTGGTTGATCCAATACCAAACTCTCCAAATTAGCATCATAAGAATTGTATTGCAGACAGAATCGAGACTTTAATACTACTCAGTTCTTGGGAGTGAAAAAAAATTAATAAGCAAGGAGAATCTCGTATTATAACAAGTGAGACCCCCTAGCTGACATGATTGAACTTTCGATTATTGTTACCTGTTTGCCAGGTGACAGAGGGAAATGTTTAAGAGAACTTACACGTTCGTCACTTTTAGGAATTAGAGAGTCAATATAAGCTTAATTATGTATTGTTTCTGTAATATTGTCTACATCTCAAGAATGAGAGCGATTTGTGCAAAGATTACCCCTGTCTTAAAATAAACAATAAATACAATTGAAATGTTTCAGCCGTTGTGGTCTGATCTACACGAATAAACAGCATAGAGATTCTAGATTTATATAAAAAAAAAAAGTGATCAAGGTAGGTCGATTGAACAAAACTTGACTCCGTGACGTGACACTGGATCTCTTAAAAAGATATACCAATTCCGTAGTTTTTTCAGTCAAACCTTGAATGCATAAATCGATTTTTTCACATATGTTTTACGCTGTTTTATTTTCCACGAAGAGCAGTCAATTTTCAAGATTACTTGCATAAAGGAAATGAATATATAGAGGGATAATTACTGTCTCGCCGACTCTAAACTGAGGTAGTTGGCGCGGTCACCAAGCATGTGCATGTGTTGTCCCCCGATCCTGCGCGCTGCACCGGCCAGAGAGAACGAACAATTTGTAAAAGGTAGAAAGTGATTTCGACGGGGAAAAACTTCCACACTTCCCTGGATGAGGGAGCCTTCATTTAATTGTAAATCACCACATCAAACCGCCTGAAAATTGGCAGCGTTTGGCCGTTAGATTTCAATAAGGTACGGGAATTTCAAATTTATTCTTGAATTATTAAGTTTACGGTAGTCGAGGCTCTGTTCATAATTTAAACACAACTGTGTCCAGGAGAAAGAGAATTAAAAAGTACACGTTGAAAAAAAAGGAGAAGGGAGCTTTAATTCTTAATCACGATTTTCAGTCTTCATCGTCAGTTGGAGGCTTATTGTTTCCCTGACATGTGTTTTTTTCCATAAACTTCACAGGGCCACGATGAAATTACAGAGTCGAAACTAAATCTCCACCGGTGCTCACTTTCTCAAGGCAAGTGATTACGTTTTGACGAAATCTCGCATAACGTTACATGTGGACGATGAGTTCTGCCGACGAAGAGAACGATGAAGGTATTGAACCTGGGCTTATTGACGAAACGGACCCTGTGTTCCGTTCTGTCGCCGAAGCGGACGTGAGCTTGGATGAAATGATGAGTTTGGCATGTCGGCAAGGGAAACTCGACATCGTGGAGTTGTTGTTGGAAAGCGGAGCCCATGTTGACTATCGTAACAAGGCAGGGAATACACCTTTGTTAGAGGCATGCAGTCAGGGACATGTCGATGTGGCACGTTATCTGTTGGACCATAACGCCAACATCGATGCCCCCACGGAGACTACTTCTGACAGTGCCCTCACCTGGGCTTGCACCCTTGGCAGCGAGGCCATCGTGGAGTTGCTTCTGGAAAGGACGTCTGATGTTGAACACCGTACCAAAGATGGTTGTACAGCTCTGATGTTTGCAGCTTTGGCTGGTCATGTGAAAGTGGCTGCCATGTTGCTTGATCATGGAGCGGAGATAAATGTTGAGTCAGATAGCAACAAGGATAGCCCCCTTACCTTCGCTTGTTGGAAGGGGCACTGTGATGTTGTTGAGCTGCTTCTGGAAAGACATGCCAATATTGAGCACCGTACCAAGGAAGGGTTCACTCCACTTATGTTTGCCGCCCTGGGGGGTCACACTGATGTTGCTCGCAAGTTACTTGAACAAGAGGCAAAGGTCAATGTACCAAGTGGAAGTAATAATGATATTCCACTGACAAGTGCCTGTTGGAAGGGTCACCATGATGTAGTTAAACTTCTACTGGAGTTTAATTCCAATATTGAGCATCGCACAAAGGATGGGTGTACCCCACTTATGCTGGCGGCACGGTATGCAACACGTAAAATTTGTATCTATAGCAGAAGAAAATTAAAATATAATGCTTTTGTACTGTTTGGTAGATAATGAGTGGTCTAAGGTAAAATGAAGTGGGGATCAGGTAGAAGGTACATTGTAAGATAAAGTGAGGTGAGTCTTTTGTTAGTAAATGTCTCATGCATGTCGTAGTTTAATATATCCTCTCAGATTCTCAAAACAGAGCAATTGATGTTATCTTCAATCTAACAAATTGGCTACACTTTCCCATTGTCTTTCATCTAATTCATCATGATGACATCAAACATCTTCAAGACTAAATTGGAACCCCTTACCTCTTGATGTTGTTCCTGATTGAAGAACTTGTAGCGTTTTGTTGTCAACCATAAGGGTTCATTTCTGTTTGCTCCTAGTGTTCTACTCAATCAGCAAAGAGCTTTCGTAAGTTTTGCAAAGTTTCAAGTAGATGTGTCTATGTAGTGGTTTTCTGAGACTGATTTTAGAATTTGAAAAGTTATCTGCATTATATAAGTTGCAATAATGTGGAGAGCTTTATATCAAAATAGAGAGGTCTTTATTGGTTATGAAAAAATCCTTTTTTTTCCCTCTAAACCAAGTACAGAAATTGAAAAAAGGAAAGATTGTGGAAAAGAAAAGTTGGCACTAGATGAATGCTCAACTTAAACTTTAAGGAATGGGGAATTTTTGGTTACTTCCTTGATTCTGTTGTGATCAGACTGGGCTTGGTTAAGAAAGAACAATTGTCTATTTGTTCAGTTAAAAGAAATGACATGCATTTACCATATGAAGCTTTATTGAGGAATCCTCTCTTGAGATATGCATTTTATACACATTTATAATTCAAGAATGATATTGTGCTCAACTGTATTCAAGGAAAAATCTTCACTGTTGTTAAATTTACTAGACATCTGATCCAGATGTCAATTTCTAAGATGGTATCTGTTATAATTTGTTAGACTTTTATCAATAATGAGAGTGACAAAATTTTGCTTGGGAGAAGGTTTCCTTTTCTTTGTAGGAGAAAAGTTTCTCTTAAACTTTTTCCCCATTGTTTGGCTTTCTCTAAGTTTTAGTTGGTTTAAAGTGCACCTAAACCCAAAAATTTTTTTCGCTTAACGAAATAAGCGTATTTTTTGGAGTATTTCTGTGCAAACATTTTTTATTTGCTCAAATCTTCAATTGTCTGTGCCCAGTCAAAATACGGAAAATCGGCCGCCATCTTGCCCCACGGCCGAGTTTAAAGAGGAATGGCTCTAGCGGGTAATGTGACGTCAAATAGAGAACACGAAAGTCTGCATTTCACACATTTTCGCTTGTTTAGGAAGGTTGTAGTCGATTTTGTCCGAAAATATGCCGACTAAGTGTGTCATAGGAGGATGTAGCAACGTGCGAAATTTGCAAGAGGGTATCACGCTTCATACATTCCTCATACAATACACCTGGTCGGCATATTTCGGACAATATCGACCACAACCTTCCCAAACAAGTGAAAATGTGTGAAAAGCAGACTTTCGTGTTCTCGATTTGACGTCACATTATCCGCTAGAGCCATTCCTCTTTAAACTCGGTCGTGGGGCAAGATGGCGGCCGATTTTCCGTATTTTGACTAGGCACAGAAAATTTAAGATTTAAGCAAATTAAAAAATTTTTGCACCGAAATACTCCAAAAAATAAGCTTTATTCGTTAAGCGAAAAAAAAATTTTGGGTTTAGGTGCACTTTAAATTCAATTTTCCTTTATCTTTTTTCCCCCTTGTCTCCCTTTTTTTTGGTTGGCAGGAAGTTTAGAATTCTGGTAGCACCTGTTTTCTTTGATGCTGAACTGTATGTGCATTACAAGTTTGTTCTGTCATTTGAATGGTTCATCTGTCAGAAAGCAGTCTGTTTTACACTTTTTTCTTGTGATGCTGGTTTCAAAATGCTTTCATTTTGTTTGTCGTGCATTTCACAACTGAATGATAACTTCATTTTTTGCTTCTTGGTGTGTCAAATAGACACTTTCTTGAAATAGAATGGAGAAATTGACATCATTAAATGTCAAATGTCACAGGAAATTTATACCAGCACATAAATTTTACAATATGTATTGTCTGCCATGGAAGAATTTTTTAAAATCAAAATCCAATGCTGAATTGTTCATCTCGGGTGAGGCACACTAGAAACATTTTTTTTAGGGTTAAATATTGGCTGATAAGGGTACATGCAGGTATTACTTTTCATGAACATTGTTTTTGAGATTTTTTTCATTAATTAGTGAACTGTATATAGATGACATACTGAACAAGATTGGTTCTCCAAGGTTTAACCATCTATTTAATAACTAAATGCATCAATTCTCTCTTGTGAATTTAAACAATGGATGGTTTTATTGTATTCAGTCACTATTCTTTCATGTGAATTTCTCTGATATTTAGAGCATTGATTTCTGTAACTTTATGTGCAGTTCATTAGAAATTTGTTTTTTTTGTGTGGATAATTTAAACTGAACATACTGATGAATTTCTTTTTAAAATTTCAAGAATGCTATTTTTGATTAAAGAAATGAAAATTAAATTTAATCTGATTTGTTAAGTCAACCAATGGTGTATGTGGTTACCATGCAATGTTTGTTGAAGTTTGGAATTTTATGTTCAATCAATGCTATGGGTAGTTTCATCATTTTCTGGTATGCTGAATGAAAACTTCTACACGTGTACAATCATTTACAATCAATGTAATTCTCCCAAAGTAACTGAAGAATCCATATTAAGCAGAAATAATTATTTGTGCCATGTTTGAAAACTTGCATTTGTTGTTGCTTACCATGATTTATGGTCAGAATTAAAAGAAAAAATAATACATATAGAGAACTACAGAGATATAGTTTTGCAACATTATGATTTAACTAATTCTATTTAGATTTGAAGGGCTAACGCTTGAAAGGTCAACTTTAAAAACTCTTTACGGTGGCCAATTTACAGTATCAGTTCAGTTGATAGAACAGAATTATCTTAACAACTCCTCCACTACTGCAGCACCACAGTTTCTTTAGAAACTTACCCTCTTTGTTCATTTCTGGCTTCAAACCACTTTGCTTGTGTTGTGGTTTGTTATGGATTCACTCCCACACTCATCAAGAAACAAACAAATGCAAGTAAGACTTGTTTGAGTTCTACAACATAGCTCTGCTCAAAACAGTTGATAATGCTTAAAAAAACTCAGGGATTTCTTGAAAATATCCTCATAGAATTTTCCCAATAAGTGTTAAGTGGACATGTCCTGTACAGCTGACTGTATATGAAAAAATATCAAAGTTCTCTGAATGTATGAAAAAATGTTTTACGGGAGTGAAAAAAAATGTCTTGTTCAACAGCGTGTGTGCAAACAGTGTGTAATGATTTTTTGAATCCTCTTTGGATCAAAAGTAAACACAATTAAGATTTTGCAGTTTTGCTTATTGGACTTCTGTGTTTATGAATTAGTAATGTGTTGTTATTGTCTACCATAGCAACAGTACTATTTTAATCCTTTTAAAACAATAACAAGTGAATCCAGTCATACACCTTCGGCATTTCTTATTAGTAGTTGAGATTGTTAATACTTGAGATTTCTAATTAATAGAATTTTTCACTTAATGTTGTGGAATTGGTGAAATTTTCAACCATTACACTTCTGATCATTTTATCTTTGATTGAATTTCTTTATTGGTGGTTTTCAGCATTATTTTATGTCTGTAAACATTGCTATTTTCTTTGTATCTTTGTTTATATTTGTTTATATCTCTTGACTCTTTAGTCATGCAATATCATAGAAATTTGCATGAGCTTTCCATGTGTTAACATTTGTTTTAATACTAATAATAATAATCTTTAGCTTCTTACTCAGCCAGATTGTTTTAGCTAAAGTTAGAAACATTACAAAGTATCTAAATTAAAAGAATCTAACGTGAGAGTGTTGGACATCTTTAAAAGTGATTTTAGAAAGACCTGACTGTGACACGTGTGTGTTTTATATATTGAAGAGTTTTGCAGCAAATTCAGGGGCTAAAAAGTTTGCAATAACAACAGTGACCTTGAGAAAAATTCAAGAGGTCATCATCATTGAGAACTTAACATTCAAATTTGCATTCTGCTTTTTTCACCAGGGAGGGTCACTATTCTGTGGCTAAACTGATTCTTGATAGCAATGCTGAAGTTAATGTCCCCTCTGGTAGTGAAAATAACATCCCACTTACACTGGCTTGCTGGAAAGGTAATGTCAGTGGAAATTTTGTGAGTTTCTCAATGATAATAATGAGGATGATGGTAAAGTCTGCACTTAAGCCAAGCTGAAGCTTATCCTGGTTTCCATAGTATGATGTGAACAATAGACTAGAGTATTTCTATCCCCCCCACCCCTGGATAGGATGTTAGTCCAGGGCAGGGCTACCCCCCCCCCCCAGCTTTTCATCAAGCTTCCCTGTCTATTTGCTGGCACCCATTTTTACTCCTTGATGGAGAGACTTGCTGTGAAAATAAAGTTTTTTGCCCAGGATTTGCACAAAAACACAATGTAATGGCCTGCTCTAGGACCCAGACCTCTTGACATTTAGTCTTGGGCCACTGCATCTCCCATAAAGGATGATAATGATGATAAATTTGCTACAATGGGCACAAAAAATTTATCAGTGTTTTTCTGGCATAAGAGTATTTATACTTTTTCTTACGTGGAGATGGTATGCCTTTCCATACTAAGTGCTCCCCAGCGCATGGGGGGTACACTTCAAATCACTCCATGCTATGGAAATAATTATAAGTCCTGGCAGTTGAGAGTGAAAAAGGCTCGTGCTGCATTAATGTAATCTCTGTGTGCCTCTGGGTGAGGAATAACAGTGTGAACTACTTGCTCATTTGTTCTCAGGTCATACTAACGTGGTGGAACTTCTTTTGGAACATAAGTCGAACATTGAGCATCGCAACAAAGCTGGTTGTACTCCTTTGATGCTAGCCTCAAGGTATTGTTATAAACATTTTTGTGAAGGATACAATCTTTCAAATGTATGAAATATATATCAGTAAAGGCTTAAAGTTGAACAACTGCTTTTTTTCCTCATTTGAAACTTAAAAATGTAATTAGAAATCTCTTTTCCAGAGAGGGACATGTAGAAACCACCCGTCTTCTGCTGAACAAGGGAGCTGAAATAAACACACCTTCAGGGAGCAATGATGATACACCTCTTACTCTGGCCTGCTGGAAAGGTATTCATGTCAGAAGATGCTTGTTGTGATGGTTTTTTTTGTGTGTGTGTGTGCGTGTGTGTGTGTGTGTGTGTGTGTGTGTTTATAGTAAGTTTCCACCGAGAAAATCATGTGAGATACACGTATGGGAGACTTTTAGTAGAATAGAGAATAGCCAAAGCCAGCTTACAATTTTGGGTGTTAAGATTATTATTATACCAAAGAGTGTAGGGAAAGGAACATTGGGTCTTTATTATTTAGGGAACAAGGTGACTTGTATATTATGATGTGTCTGACCATTACAACATTTGAATTTGGACTCAAAAAGGTCACACCTTCTAAGTATCAGTAATTAACCTGAAGTTTTTGTTGGTAACTTGCATTGGGATGAAATATCATTTGGGAAGCCTAGCTAAAGAATTCCTTTATCAACAGAGGACAAAATTTGTCCCTAGCTGGCCCATTAAAAAGTTCAGATCAATGTGAGCAACTTTGCACTTACCCCTCCCCTAACCTGACATTTACCCTTACTTGTTATCAGTTGATTGTTTAGGGTTAAGGGGGGTGGGGTGGGGTTGGTGTGTAGTTGCTTTAGATACTGAAATAGATGCAAAAGCTCATGTGAAGTAAAGTAGACGGCATTTTAAAAATTCAAAGCAAACCAAAAAAATAGGAACTACATGTACAACATCACAAGTTTGTGATACATAATTTACCTTCACAAGGAATCCTTTCAAACTTTGAACATGCTTATACCTTTGTTCTCCTTGCAGGTCATGTTGATGTAGTCAATCTACTTCTCAAACACAACTCCAAGGTTGATCATCAAACTAAAACTGGCTGCACACCTCTTATGGAGGCTACAAGGTTTGCTCATGCTTAAACCTTCCATTCCCAATATTTCATTCTCATAAGTGATTCTCCTTTTTAACCACTTTAAATTTCCTTGAAAATCAAGATTTGTTTATTTCCATTGCTAAAAGCAAATCTTACAGTCAGTACTGATATTGGGGTTAAATCTTCAGGGAGGGGCATGTAGCTGTGGCAGAACAGCTTCTATCACATGGTGCTGATGTAGAACTTCCTGACAACTATGGTCAGAGTCCTCTTTTTATGGCCTGCTGGAAAGGTTTGTGCATTTACATGTAGTTTGTTGATTCAGACTATTATTTTTGCAGCACATAAGATTGTTGAGTACTTTGAGCTTGCCATTGCAAGAATTGATCGTAATTTTGAGGGAGCAAGTGTTTTACAAATACAGTAATCCTAAAAATGATACAGAAAAGCTTTGATGTTACATTAACTTCTTGAAAAACTGTTCTGAAAGCTACAGATTGTTCAACATGGTGTAAGCTTTGGTTGTGAAGAGCACAGATTGTATCAAAGTACCACAAGACTTACATGTAACTCTAATCTTGTAATCCAGTGAGTGATGTAAAATTCTGGGTTGCACGAGAGTTCAAACTCAATGAACCTGTTGCACTAGATAGTATCTGACACTGGATTCCTGTGGAAATGACTACTATTATCTCAATGGAAAAGGCAGTGTTCAAGAAATTTTTCATTAGCTCCTCACCCTTTTGGCTGGGTGTTTTAATTTGAATTCCCACCACCCCTTTGGAAATTCTTGTTGATATTTATGTATTTCTTTTAAATATGACTCCCCCCTACTTAGAAACTTTCATTTGCCCCTTGAATGATGCTACTGGTGTACATTTGTGGTAAAGCTTACCTGTGTCGAGCAAGAGTTTTTGGTTTCAACCCATTCTTCCTCAGTGGCTTGTAATTTAGCCCGAGGTTTCACTGTTCAAGAAGACAGATTCTTTGCCATCTATCATTGTCAATTTAGAGATTATTTTTAAATACTGTTTTTTTTCTCACTGTTCATATTCTGTAGGTCACAGAGATGTTGCAGAACTTCTCCTTGAAAATGTTGCAAATAGAGACTGCCGAACAAAAACTGGTATCACCCCACTGTTCCAGGTATGGCAGAATGTTTGAGAAAAACAGTTCACACTACATTGGTTGTGGGAGCCATATTGAAAGGAGAAAAATCTAATCTAAGAATGCATTTTCTTTTTCTTTCTAGGCATGTCGTGAAAATCATGTAGATGTAGTAGAGCTGTTGTTGGATTATGGAGCCAGTGTGAACGCACCATTCCCAAACAGCAGGTACAGTGTTGGTTTAAGTGGTAACGAGGCTGATTTGCAGCTCTTAGAATCTGTCTGCATATTGCCTTTACCCACATATTACTAGTGAACAAAAAGATCAGTAAAAAAAAAAATTTGTGCCAAGATTACGATTTTTTTCACTGATTTTTTTACCAACATGACAGACTTTTCTGAAAAGGGGGGACTGTTCATAGTCTAGTGAGTATTTCTTGTTCCCTCCAGTTCAAAATTAGTACTATCAAATTACCTCACTTCAATTTAAGTGTCTAAACAACTGAAACAAATGGCAAGAATTTCAATTTTTATTTGCCATGAATCAATGCTATGTTCAAGCCTCCTAATGGAGAGAAGCCACCTCTTAGATGTGTCACCACTTAAATCACTTAAGTTATTATTTACATTGCAATTTTTAATTGTTATTTATTACACGACTGGGGAAGTCAGAGGGCCAATAACTAAAATCAACCAATCAAAATGCTCTATTGCCAGTCAATATTCTCTCAGTATTGGACCGGACACTGTCCCGAATGGTCCTGAATGATACCGCACTTGTGTCCCTTTGAACTTCAGTTGTATAATAAATCTCTTATTAACCAAGCTTGCTCGAGACCATACTGGAAGAACATTAGCCCTTGGTCTTTTTTGAATGGACCGAGCGCAGCGAGGTCCGTACTGTCAAGACCTTGGGCCGATATTCTCCCTATACAGCCCTCGCACTTGGTTAACAAGATATATTTATTTACCTGCAGGGAAAATCCACTGACACTTGGAGGAGAGAAAGGTCATGTTGAGCTTGTCTCCTTGTTACTAAGCAGGTTGGTTTAAGTTGCAGTTGTTTTTAATCGCATTTATTATTCTAGTTGGGAAATTTTTTGAGGTACTTTTGTCAAACAGCTCCTCCTTTTTGTGAAAACTGGGTTAAAGAGATTAAAATGTAGGAGGAATCTGAAGGAAGTCAGGCAGAATATATGGAGGCAACTGATCTGTTATTCCAGTCAAGTAATTTGGACATCAAAAAAATCACAATTCCTTGCCATCTTTGTAAATTGTGTATAGAGAATGCTTCCCCTCCTTTCTTGTGTTTTGTCAAGCACTGTAAAGTTGATTGCAAAGGTATGTGTGTGGTCTGGAAGTTCTTCAAATATCTTAATTCTGAAAATCAAACCTGATATTATCAAATTGCATGAAATGTGTAGAAAAAAAATTGAAAATTTTCTTAAAGTAAACTGGTTATCTCCAGTGTCTCTTTCCATTGTGATAATTATTTTAGCACCTTTACATATATTCTTGTAAAATCTGTGTCACTGGTCAATTTTGGGTCCAACAAATAAAGCTATGCTTGGTGTAATAATTTCAATCATCTTGAAATCCAGTGAATGATGTAAAATCCTGGGTTGCACAAGAGGTCAAACTCAATGAACCAGATGCACTAGATAGTATCTGACACTGGATTCAATAAAGAATACTTCCCTTGCAAAGGAAATTTTTTTTTACACAATTCTATACGGTTGTATTGAAGTTGAAATGCAGATGACTATCATATAAGTTTTGAGATGTTTTGTCTTCTTTTCATCCCTGTAGGAATGCAAATGTTGAGTGTCACACCAAAAAGGGCTGCACTCCATTCCATCTGGCTTGTAAAGAAGGTCATCTAGAGATTGGTGTGCAGCTTCTTGAGAAGGGAGCAGACACAGAGGTGACAAATGGAAACTTGTATAGATGCATGTTGAGTCAATATTTTAACCCTTCCACTACCATTAGTGACTAAGACAGAAATGCTCCTTACTAGACTAATCTAATATCAAGTAAGAAAGTGATGAGAACAAAGAAAAGAATCAATCAGGGGATTGTTGGTTGATCCAATTCCAAATTCTCCTAACTGATATCATGAGAATTGTATAGCAGACAGTAAGGAGAATCACTAATGAGATCTTAGGAGCAAAAGGGTGAAGTCAATGTTTAAATGAAGAGACACGCACAACAGCTTTGGAGTTAACAAACTGCACACAAGATCGAAACGTTCAGGAGCCAGTGTGGGGTGTGTAACAGTTCGTCTTGTTTCAATACAGTTCTGGATTTCTCGAGCAGAAAGGAATTGTTTTACGAATTTCTCATGATAATAGTGTATTTACAGGTAGATATATTTATTAATGGTTCATTTTAAATTGCGATGTTAATGTTGTGCTTCCTTGATGGCAGGCTACCGACTCACGAAACAACACTCCACTTGTTGCATCCATGAAGAATGGACATGTGGAGGTTTGAGATATTTTGTGAAGTTCATTCTTTTTATAACCAACTATATTGTTACCATTAGTAGTATTGTTACTTTGACAAAAACAAAAGTGCTTTATTAAAATCCAAATCCTGAAAACCCCTATTTGCTAAAAAAAAAAAGGTCTTTTGACATTATTTTTCTTCATAAATCTTGAACTTGAAAAGAAGGGGAAATGATAAGATTCTTAAATAACGAGTGACTTATTTACAACAACAACAGAATTGGTCTTCTTTTTATGGTGTCGGCGAGGGGACTTTGCCAAATTTCTTACACACTCTGCTGTTTCACTTACAGGTTGTGGAGTGGTTACTGGGCGTTGTGAATCACCTGCCATCTGAAGATCAATGTCAGAAGTGTCTCGTCGCACCTGTGGATGATAAAGAAAAACATGACGACATGATGCTTGGAAGAACAAAGTGCTACGACTTGGTCAAAAAGGTCAGTTGCAAATAGGGTGTAGTAACTCCTTTCGAGACCATATCCATTTAATGTTAAGAACAACCTTTTGCCTTCCTCGCTCTTGGATCGGGCGAGAAGACTGGCCCAACTGCTCAACCAATCAGATGCTAAATCAAAATCGTTCGCGACACTCACCTTAGCGCGCTATTCGATTGAGTGTCGTAAAACCAAAATCAAAATTTCCCGGCCGCGGGAAAACGCGGGCTACCAAGTCGTCATCAATTTTAATTTTGCATCTGATTGGTTGAGAGCGTGGCGACAGGTTTCTGGACCAATCGCAGAGAAAAACAACCGATGCAATCCCAGATTACTTTCGACAACCAATTGAAAATTGCTATATCCTGCGCTCCTAGGAATTCGCTCGCTTTTAATTTTACTAATAGCTCTCGCAAATATTCCATCATGCGTTACCCGGGTATCTTAGTGCTGACATCCAAAGGGTCCAAAGGCGCGCATTATCTATTATTTCACCAGAACTGCCATATCGTGACTCCTTATAGAGGCATGGGTTAGCTTCGCTCTACGACAGACGCAAGAAGTTATGTACGGATCTGTTTTTGTCTATCTCAAATCCATCTCATAAATTAGACAGTTTGCTGCCAGATAGACATCATACAGCGTACAACACAAGACGCCAGCGCGTTTTTAACATGCCACGCTTCCGCACTGATCGTTTCAAATCTTCATTCATTCCGGCTATGTGCGAGAGGGCTAATCTAGGGTCTTAGCATCGACTGCGTATTTATTCCATTGCTGTATAATCGTAATTATTTTAGGTCTTAGAATCTTTTGTAAATTTCGTAGTTTTATATAGTCTCATATATATATATATATTTATAAATAATTGGGAAAAGTATGCAATTCAGCCTATGGGCTGCAAAGTATTTTTATTTTTTGGTAATAAACTATCTATCTATCTGTCTATCTATCTTTGATCATTATTTTTGGTTCTTTTGATTACTTTTGGTTTTTTTAACGATACTACGACACGAAGCGTTGAATTGCTGCGTCTTTTAGTCACAAGTTAAAGAATTTATGATATTGTCTATTAAAGTCCTTTGTATAATTCTTGTTTAGGCAAAGAAGGCAAGGGAACAGAAAGTACAGCGGAATACTGAGATCTTTTTGAGGGTTAGTGCTGTTGCTTCTTTACTGCGTTTCCTTCTTTATCGTAGAAATTTCATACTTCGTTGTTTAGGTGGAGGTAGCTTATCTTAGCTCAATCAACTCAACATATCGTGACAGAGCTCTTATATCGAACGATCTATAGGTTTTGTGCCGAGATTTTTAGCTGCAGCCCAATGTTTTGATAGAATCATTCTTTTTTTAGGAACTGGAACACGAGAAAGAGAAAGAAGACATCAGGAAAAAGAAGGCAGCAGCCAAACGAAGAGACAAGAGGAAGAGAAGGAAGGCAGCAAAGGACAACGAAGCGTTGTGTGGAGGACAAGTGGGTGAGGACCTACCTCTTGAGAACAGACCGCAAGAGATGGTGGATGACTTCGACCACGATCAAGAGGAAAACGAGTGTGATGTTGTGGACACCACACGAGAGCCGTGCTCTGAAGAGTTACTCACTGGAAATAACCACCAGAAAAATAAAACAGAAGAGAAAGAATACCTCCTCGCACAAGATGCACTAAAAAACAGACAGATCACTGACGATGATAGAAATAAACTCAAGATTTGTACCAGTAACAAGAGATCTACACTTGATAGCGGTCGTTCAAAGCCTAAAAGACCTCTCAGCAGTACAGGGGACGTGTCCACGCCGCAGAACTCTCTTTGTTCCCATGAAAAGGGCCGTGCTCGAAGTCAGAGTGCAGGGAAAGAAACAGAGTTAAAGAATAACACTTTGCAAGATAAGACTTCTAGAAAGAAGAGCGACGAACCTGCCAAGATTACTAAAAAGAAAAGCAATCCTTCGAACAGTGACAAAGTGGACTCTGTTAAGACGCAGAAAATTGAGTTGAAGACTAAAACAACCAGCGAGGTCACACAGTCAGTGACGGTGAATTGTGTGAAACCAGACGTGAAGCAGCAAATTAAGGCTGAAAAGCCGTCGTCAAAGAAAGAATCATCCGAAAAAGCGAATAGTTCTGCTAATTCTAAAAAGAACTCGTACAGCAAGCAGCAAAGTGTCGGAAATACAGCTTCTGTGGGTGATAAATCGTCCAGTTCAAAAGATTGTAGCGTTAGTGGAGCAGTAACAACAAAAAAGTCATCAGATGCAACTCAGGCATCGGTACGAAGAGGAAAAGATACCGCAAATGCTGTTGATCATAATACACCGACGTCCTCTACACTCACTGACAGTAGGACTTCTACGAAGGGTACAATTACCTCAGGCCATTCGTCAAACAGTAGTAACAAAACAACACCTATTGAAGGAGAACGGGAACACAAACCAAGTAAGTCACTTCAATTCAGGTCGTTTCAAGTTTATTTCTACTTATTAGGTGTCATATTCCCCACACTTAATCGCCAAAGTACTGGGCACGATGAGGAAAATTGTATCAGGGTGGGGAGAGTGAGCGGTCAAACTTCAATGCAACCAGGTTGGAAAAAATTGAAGCGTGCCAAGACTTTGACCCTTAATGTTTACTTGGTGAAAGTTATTGCCCTTCTTCAACTTCTTTTTCATTTTTAAAATTTGACAATTAACAAGTTGTTTTTGGTTTTTGTTTTCTTTCTCTCTCCTAGTACATTCACCAAGGTCAAAACAACAGCACTCCCAGCTAGGGAGAGGTGAGGACAATTGGAAAGAAGTCACACGGAGTACAAACTCGAAGTAAGTTTTCAAGATTGGGTGAGGAAATTTGGCTGATTTATGCGAAACAAACCAGTAGCCATAGTGTCCATGTTGTTGGTCATGTCTTTCTACCCTAAAAAACTTAAGCTCAGATTTCCGGGCACAAGTTTGTTTGTTTTTTCTAATATATAATTCCTGTCAATTATTCCTTCCTGGGTAATCTTTGAACCTCTCAAGGAGGTCATCTATGGTTTCCTGAAAGTTGAAATATAGATTTCTCCTTTGGTGCACAAAAAAGGAGATTGTTTTTCACTGGATTGTGTAACATTTTGTCAAAAAGAAAAATCTTAATACGGTATTCTGTTTGAATTCTGTTGGGTTTGTGACTTCAATGTGGCTTTCCTCTTCAATTTCAGGACAGTAATGTATCAACTGACAGCCCCCAATGCAATCTGTGGGCGCGTCATTGGTCGTGGAGGAAGCAAGATCAACTCAATAACAGTACGTATCCTGGATCGTCATCCGCTAAGCGTCAGAGAGCAATAGAAATCAATTTTGTCTTTATCCTTTATACCAAATTTGGCTTTCGAAGATACTTTTTTTCCTCTTTGTTACTTTAAACAAGGCATTTGTATTTTATTTAAATGTAGACGTTGTCCCAAATGGTGACGATGTTCTTTATTTTGAAGAAACAAAACTAGGGGAAAGGAAAACTTGAGGCTTTTCGAACACAAAACTTATTCAAATATGGGTATCCTTTTGATTTCTGTTTTGAGCTTTACCAAAAAAAGTACTACGGTTTTAAAACAACTTCACTTACTGGCTGATTAGGTTGCTTGTTATTCATGTGGGACAACTTTGTCTTGACAGCCTGGAAGTTAGCACATTCGCAAACGTTTGACCGCTGTGTCGGGGGAGGGGGGTGGGGGGTGGGGGGTGTACTTTTCGTCGCCACTCGTTTCAATTAGTCAGTTTTAAAACAAATTTCGGGTGTGAACCATTTAGAAGCCAGTTGTTGATTGATTTGTGTCTTGATTTACCTATATGTGTTTACTTTGTGCCTTTCCAGGAAGAATCAGGAGCACAAATAACGATTGGAAAACCAGAACCAAAGAACCCAACGGACAGAGTTATCACCATCAAGGTATTGAAATGATTGATATGTAACATTTCCTTACAATTTCAATACGTCATCTAGCAAACTGGTTGTGAGAATCTACAAAAGTATCAGCTCGAAGCTGTAATGTTGATGGAACACCAAACTCTCTCAACCAATTTCAGTACCAAGGTAAGTATTGCAACTAGAAGGGAGAATTGCAAGTCAAATCTTGCGAGTTTAAGGATTGGGGATCTGAGTTATATGTTGTTTTTCCAGGGGTCTAATAAAGCTGTACAAAGAGCGAAGTTCCTAGTCACACAAGCCTTAAACACGCCCAGCACAATTGGACAAACGACATCTTCTGTGTCTACGGCGACCACATCCAATGCATTGTCATCTTCAGACAGGACACAAACCAGCACTTCTCCAGCTCCTGTTCGAGGTAACTATGCTGCGATTCCATCATCATCATCTTCATCTGAATGGCCTACCATCGAACAGGCGAACAACATGGCCGTACAGGCACCAGCGACGAAGCCGACAGTTTCTAACATGAACGACAAACCGTGCGAAGGAACGAAAAGCTCACCAGAGCTTAGCGAGGGCAGTCAAGAAGTGTTTGAAGATTCAGTTGTAGCTACAGCAGATGTCGTTGTTTGCGGCACGGAAACATCCAGTACCTTTTCGACCTCGACGCCTGTTGCTGCAGACTCCACTCAAACCACGACATCCGCTTGGAAACCGTACAGGCCGTCCTCGCCTCAAAGCATGGGCGCTTGTACCAGTGCGGTTACGACTAGTGGTAGTAGCAGTATTACGGTGGCTAATTCACTAGAGCCAATTCACAGGCTGACTTTAGAAGGACGCAGTAGTGATGTGCCAGGGCCGCATAGAGCTTTCCATTTGCAGGACAAACCTTGTTTGCAGTCTCCAGCTCAACCCAGAAGTAATCGCGTAAGTGACAGGCAGGGACTAGACCCTGTCACGTTACATGAAAGCTGGGAACCAAAGGTATCCTTTATTTTAAGCCTCGTTTCTGTACGGTTATCCCGAGCTTGTGCTTCATTCATTTAAAATGTGGCACAAGTTTTCTCAGCCAATTATCAGTTTCAATTGAGTTTCGAATGAAATCCGGAATTGCTTTAGTTTTGTTTGGGTTAGCTCTACAATTTGTCAAGAAAACTTGCACATCTCTCTCTCAACCAATTAGAACTAAAACTGAATCAAACGCGATTTAGTCGCCAGGCTCGATTACCAGCTACTGTACGGATGATGAGCCCGCACTCCTCTCCGGAAGTGTGAAGTTCCCTTTCCAGAGGATCGACGACCGGATTCGAGAAAACGGCGGAAATCGAGCCTACGTCGTCCCTTAAGTTTTTCGCGCTTTGAGCAGTTAACATTTCAGTTTGATTTCTCATCGGC